>NW_022473589.1:0-32500 GCF_009769535.1 Thamnophis elegans
TTTTTGTGGACCCACCAGTTGGGGGCTGCTTAACCCTAAACCCCTGGAATCTGACAGCCCTCAACTCCTCGGTGATTATTGCTACAGTCATCTCTTGGATTATTTTTTCCCCCCAATTCTCATTTGTATTTAGGATCCCACCGCATGTTAAAAAAAACAAAAAACCTTACTCAGTATGCATTAGACATAAATTAAATCAATTGTCCACAGGATGGGAGGATGAGAGAAAGCCCATTAAACTGATTAATAATTGGTGGGTTGACAAGTTAAGTGTCTCCTTGCCATTAAAACTAAGTATATTTTTAACCCATCGGATTTCTTTCTATTATCTGTCACTCCCCTGGAAAGATGGTCAACTTAAAAAGGCCGATAATTGGAACCATGTCAGAGCTTCTGTATCATTAAGACACTCGAGTTATTACATTAAGCTTGGTCTCTTTCACTTAAAAGTAATTTCACTTAATCCAAATCGGTTCTGAACGATCGGCGCCTACATTGAAACGTTAGTTTCTTCCTTCTCGTCCTTTGGTAAACTGAGCAGTGCTATGATATCCCCATGAGTTCTCTCTCTCTCCAAAACTCAAGGAAGCTTTCCCCAAATATGATATACAGTATTAACCATGGTCAGAATATAGAATATAGTTGGAAGGGATCTTTGAGGTCTTCTAGTCTCCTAGTGTTTAGGCAGGAAACCCTACAGACTTTTGACAAACGGTTAGCCAACATTTTCTTTAAAACTTCCAGTGTTGGAGCATTCACAACTTCTGTTTTTTTTTTAAATTATTTTATCAATTTCATATATACATTCACAATTATATGATCTCATAACTGTTATTAATAATATGTATTTATAACAATTTTTTCCCTACAGTTGACAATATACTTGAAGATTGTTTCTTACCATCCCATAGATCCATCTTATCTTACAACGGTCCTACTTCTTCTTCCCTCCCTCCCTCTTTTCCCTCGTTTCTTCTCTCCTGCTCCTTCCTTCCCTCCTTCCTTCCCTCCCTCCTTCCCCCTTCCCTCCTTCTCCTTTCTTCTCTCCTTCCCCCTTCCTTTCTTCCTTCCTTCCCCCTTCCTTCCTCCTACATTCCCTCCTTCCTTCCCTTTCTTCTCTCCTTCTCTCCTTCCTTCCCTCCTTCTCTCCTTCTCTCCTTCCTTCCCTCCTTCCTTCCCTCCTTCCTTCCCTCCCTCCTTCCCTCCCTCCTTCCTACCCCCTTTCTTCTCTTTCTTCTCCTTCCTCCTTCCTCCTCTCCTTTCCCTTCTCTCCTTCCCCTTCCTCCCCTTGACTCTCTTCTTTGGGGCAGCCCCTGAGATATTGGAAAGAATCATGTCTCCCCTAGTCCTTCTTTTCATTAAACTAGACACACCCAGTTCCTGCAACCGTTCTTCAGATGTTAGAAAGATTCGTTTTTGTCATTTCATCTGTAGAAGCCAAGACAATTTGGGAAGTTCCCAGGAAAGGGATGCTGACTGTCACTTCTGGATGACCCAGTAATAGTGACTGCATTTCAAGAGGATGCCTCTGATACAGTGGTCAGATCCTGCACATAGATTCATATAGGGACTACACTTTAAATTAAAAAATTTCACAATGACTTGTTGAATAAGCCTCAGTGGTTTGGGTTCACACCTCATATTAAGACAGTGATGGTGAACTTTTTCGGCACTTTTGAAGCGTGCCTGTTGGGGCTGCAATCCAGAAGAGGAGCTGCCCAGGGGCATGCGCGCGCCAGAAAATAAACTTCCGGTTTCCAGCACCCACATACACGCCAGCCAGCTAGTCTTCCAGTTATTTCCAGGAGAGATTCAACTTGGAAATAAAGAGGAATTTTCTGACAGCGAGAACAATCAACCCATGGAAGAGAATGTCTTAGAAAGTTGTGGGAGTTTCATCACTGGAGGCTTTCAAGAAGAGGCTGGACTGCCATGTGTCAGAAAGGATGTAGGGTCTCTGCTTGGGTGGAGGGGGGGGGTTGGACTAGATGACCTATAAGGTCCCTTCCAACTCCGTTAATCTGATCCACTCTCATCCAAACTTGGTTTCTGAATGCTTTGCTATAGGGTAATACAAGCCAATCCTCCGATTTTCTGCAAAAATCCAACACAGATGTAAAAGGATCAAGTTGTGAAAGAGGAAGGAAAGGCAAAGAAACACTTACAATTTTTCCAAATTCCTCTAATAACATGCAGAAAAGGGGATAAAACTGCTGGAGGAATTACTTCGTTAAGCATGGGTTTAGTGTTATTCCCACATTTATACTCTACTATATCCAAATCTTGCTGGAAAGTTCACCAATTCAAGAGGTAGAAGATCTAGACTTCTTCGTGCTCCCTGAGCTTGGTAGTTTTCTTGCAGATGTTTCCTTACCCAACTAGATGCCCTGAAGATGTTATCTAGTTGGGTCATGAAATGTCCGCAAGAAAACCACTAAGCTCAGAGAACTCCTAGGAGCCCACTGTTGTAACCCTAAGCTACAAATATTCTCTTTTGTTGGAACTACCATAGTAGATGCATTCACACAACATAATAAGTGTAATATAATTACAACAACAACAACAACAACAACAACAATGACCTGGCCATCGAAACTACCCGATTATGGATGAAACATGTAGCAATAGCAATAGCAGCTAGAGTTATATACCGCTTCATAGGGCTTTCAGCCTTCTCTAAGCAGTTTACAGAGTCAGCATATTGCCCCCAACAACAATCCGGGTCCTCATTTTACCCACCTCGGAAGGATGGAAGGCTGAGTCAACCCTGAGCTGGTGAGATTTGAACAGCCGAACTGCAGAACTGCAGTCAGCTGAAGTAGCCTGCAGTGCTGCATTTAACCACTGCACCACCTCGGCTCTTGATACCCATTGTCATTGGGGCACTTGGCACCACGTCCAAGAATTTTACAAGATACATCAACAAATTGCAGCTTCCTGCAATAACACCAGCGGAACTGCAAAAAAACTGCGCTACTTGGAACATCTTATATTTTAAGAAGGTACCTGGTTGATACCCAGGACGCTGGCAGAAACCCGTATCAACCATCAGGACCAGTCAATGGTATTTGTGATGCATTTTTGAATGTTCAGTTGACAGAGTTTCATGTTTAATGAATAAAGTATTATTATTATTGCGTGGTTAATCTTTGGTGAGATTCCGACGTTATCTTAACAGGTCCTAGGTCCTTGGTTAGGACTCGAGCTGTTGAGCTACCAACCACCCCCAAGAATTATTTTGCAAGAGTTAAATGTCACTACATGAATGCGGGAAGTATAAAAAAATAGTCTAACTCATTCCTTCAAGGAGTGACAGGTTAGCAAATTTATCATGTTTGTGTTTTAAGTTTTGTTTTGTTTTTTAAAAAAACCTAGCCATGACACGCAATGTTCTAATTCATCCTAATTCAAAACATATGTGAAGTCATAGAAAGCTGCTAGCTTATTTGTTAAAACAGGCTTTCCCTGTGTCAGCCCTACTAGTTAGACCAGATCAGAAAACTCCCTCGGAAGGCCAACGTGACTTTCATTGAGATTGGGTAAAAGGAAGGATGAAATGTTTTAACCTCAGAAACAGTGCCCATCCTGAGACAGTTTTTCAAAGCCTGTCCCTTTTCCCAGATTCAAAACAAGCCTGAATTAGAACCAAAACATTTGAAAAAAAATATTTAGGGAGTCATTCCAATCTGATCATTCCACATCTTCTATCTGACCTAAGATTATATTGTCGGCTGTTTTTTTTTTTAATATAATGTCTATATCCAGTCTCTTAGGCTGCTATAAAAATTTCAGCTGTACAATGGACTCAGAGCCCAGAAGCTCCAAAAATGATATGTGGTCACCGCCAAAACCTCAAAATACATCTTTTAGTAAACACCTCACTTCTAAGGCATGTTTTATATGCACGCATCAAAGAAAGAAACAATCCAGAGCTTTATCACTTGCTACAAACACAGTTTTGGAAAGAGAATTGCAAGATTTTTAAAAAAAGAATAAGAAGTTGGAGCCTACAACATCTTATTTTTGAAATGTCCCTTTTTCATAGGTTATACAGCTATGAAACAACATGTTTACCATGTTGTTTGAACTAAGCACACTGTTTTAATCCACTTGTAAAAAGATTTTAGGTAAAGGTTCCCCTCGCACATATGTGCTAGTCGTTCCCGACTCTAGGGGGCGGTGCTCACTTCCATTTCAAAGCCCAAGAGCCAGCACTGTCCGACGACGTCTCCGTGGTCATGTGGGAGGCCTGACTAAATGCCGAAAGTGCACGGAACGCTGTTCCCTTCCCACCAAAAATGGTCTCTATTTTTCTACTTGCATTTTTTTACGTGCTTTCGAATTGCTAGGTTGGCAGAAGCTGGGACAAGGGACAGGAGCTCACTCCATTATGCGGCACTAGGGATTCGAACCGCCAAACTGCCGACCTTTCAGATCAACAAGCTCAGCATCTTAGCCACTGAGCCACCACGTCCCATAAAAAAAGATTTTAGAGCCCCATAAACTTAAGCAAATTCTTCCACCCTTTTCATGGAAAATTACCATAATCAAATTCCAGCTTTTCTTTCTTTTAAGATTATCTCAAACTGACTCTTTTGCTGTATTCTAGATCTGGGTGCACGCACACGCACACAGACACACACAGACACACACAGAAGACCAATAAAGAATGAATCAGTTGACAAATTATGCAATTTGAGAGAATAACTTCTCGTTATGTTTTTATGTTTCTTTTCTTTTCCTGTTTGGCTGATCTTCCATTTATCATTTTATTGGAACTGATCGTATGTGTTTTGAACACTGAATTGAATACGGCTCTGTTTACACAGCCTGTTTAAATGGGTCATGAAGTGAATGAGAATGCCACGCAAACTCAAATAAATTCCATTTGTTTGCAGTTAAGCTGACTTCTTCCTGAGTCAAAAAAGGAAGAAGAAAGAACTCAAAATTGTTGGAGGATTAACTGTCCCTTCCAATATCCATGATTAAGACAATGTCCTAGATACAGATCTCCAAAACAGGGCCTGCTTTCCGGGTCCACTGTGGAACCTCTTCTAAACCGGTTCGGTAGATTTGACGAACCGGTTCTACCGAATAGGTGCGAACTGGTAGGAACCCAGCTCTGCCCTGCCTTCAGAATGTCTCTGCAGGCCAAAACTGCTGACCTTACCTTTCAGTTCCAGCCCGCAGGGCTTACGAAGGTAAGTCCTAGTTTGGCTGAAAGGTGGTTGTGGTGATGTGGGAGGGGCAGCCTCGAGGTCCTGTGCAGGCTGGATGAATGGCTTGAGCGGGTGTATGTGGCCCGCGGGCAGTGGTGGGTTTCAAAATTTTTTAGAACCTCTTCTGTAGGTGTGGCCTGCTTTGTGGGAGTGGTTTGCCAGCCATGTGACTGGGTGGGAGTGGCTTGCCGGCCATGTGACCGGGTGGGAGTGGCCAACTTGTAAAATGTGTGAAACTCACTTAACACGCTCTTGCTTAGCAACCAAAATGTTGGCTCAGAAACTCTGGCATTTGAAGCACGCAAGTCTTAAAGCTGTCAAGTTACAAGACCCTCGCACCCCTAACCTTTTAGGAAAAAAATAACCCAAGGACGTTCAAACTTGACAGCTTTAAGTCTTGTGGACTTCAACTCCCAGAATTCCTCCTCTCGCTCTTCATCTTGATGATATGCAGACGGGTTGGGGGAAGGAGCTGGAACCGGTCTAAACGGCATGGTAGATTTGTGGAACCTCTTCTATAGAAGAGGTTAGAACTGGCAGGAACCCACCTCTGCCCGCGGACCACAGTTTGAAGACCCATTCTGTAGAACGTAGCATGAGTGATTAACTCAACCACCACCTCTGAGTAAATGCAGAGATACTCCATGTAAGGGATACTCTTGAATCTCTCCATCCTCAGCAGCAAGAATAAAGTAGTAAACTCCGGTCTCGGGTGTGTTCTTCTTTGTGTGACCGAAGCAATGCTGTGGAGGTATTTGTGGGTCTCCAAAGGTATACCACAAAGATTCCCCAAGGCAGCATTGTACTTCCCTCCCAGAGATAATAGATTGAGTTGAAGCTCGGCTACTCTTCTGTCTGCAAAATTATCTCAACTTACTGCTAGCCTCAAGCAATTGTTAAGAGAGCGACATTTCATGCTCTTTGCTTCTTAGAAGGTTGTAGACAGCTACCAGGAGTTGGTGTAATCTAAATGGCAAGGAGTCCTCGGGGGAGGAAAAAGAAATATTTCTACTGTAATATCCATTGTCACTGAAAAATCAATAGCATCAGGTAAGAAAACTGGTAAGAAATCTGGACCTCCACACCTAATTCCTTTGACTCAGCCCTACCATGCTCTGTGAAGCTTCTTCTTTCATATCCCAACTCATCAGAAGATAGGCACATCAAAGCTGGTCGAAGGAACCCATCAGAGGTGGGTTCCTACCAGTTCGCACCTATTCGGGAGAACCGGTTCGTCAAATCTACCAAACCGGTTAGAAGAGGTTCCACCAGTGGACCCGGAAAGCAGGCCACACCTACAGAAGAGGTTCCAAAAATTTTTGGAAATCCACCACTGGTCCTTGGATATGATTATTCTACACTATCATGCTCCTATTTAAAAACTCAGTGCCTCTGTGAAGGGTAAGGATGACTACTGCGTTTGTGGTGCAATCAGAACATTGCGTGTGTTGAAGTTGTTTTAACGCAAACCAAAGGTGCCTTTTAAAAAACAAGTTGACATCCTGTTCTTATGCATGCCAGGGCTGTGTGGGAGTAATTTAAGGTGGTTCTGACGTGTCGGCATCTTCATATCTGGTCACATAGGCGGCAAGCCACTCCCATCCGGTCACATGGGCGGCAAGCCACTCCCAAAAGGAGGCCACCCCACAGAGTAGGTTCGAACAATTTTTGAAACCCACCACTGGAACCCATCAGGAAGAAGAGCCTCAAAAGAAAAAGCCTGCTCACCATACTCAATACAAGGGAGAACTTGGATTTGGGTCTAATTTGAAAAGAAGGTAAATGGTTTGCCTTGACGCTAATACCAGAAAAGTCCAACAGCGCCGGGAAAAAATATATATAGCACTAGCAATAACCCTTAGACTTTATATTGCTTCATAGTTCCACACTAAACTCCAGTTTAGTGGTTTGTGAGAAAAGGCGAACACAGTGTTGGCATTGCTTCCAAACGCCAGCCTTGCTAACTACTGTATTTTTCAGAGTATAAGACGCACCCTGCCCCCTGTTGAAAAGAGCGTGGAAATGTTGGTGCGTCTATACACCGAATAAAGCCATTTTGGGCTTCCCAAAGCCTCGTCCCTTCATCCCATTTTTGTGGAAAACAGTCCGGTTTTTTTTGCAAAAATGGAGGGATTTTTGCCTTTCTCCCAGGGCTGCCGAAGCCTGCAGAGTGCTCCTGGGGACAAAAACGTGTTTTTTTCTTACTTACCTCTTCTAAATCTTGGTGCGTCTTATATACCGGTGTGTCTTATAGTCTGAAAATACGGTAACTCTAAAAATTGGGTTTGCTACCCAAGACTCTTTCCTTCTTCTCCTTCCAACTTTTCTGTTTTGTTTTCAAGGTCTGTAAGCCAGGTTCTTCCCCACTTAGACGCTGCTCCTGGCACAGCTGACATTTGAAGTACGCTGTGTTCTTTCTTTCCATAGGAGTTTCATTGTGGCAGAGCTAACATTCACCGCTGGCATTCGGAACATCCAATCCAGTCGTATGATTTATGGCCTCCGTCAATAAAAACAAAACTGCCAGATGGATATTTGATTGGGTTAATGTCAGCATGGAATGCTCTTTTCTTACTCTCAGCTTTTCAATTTCACATGTTGTTTCAATACATTTGCTTGTGCAGATGCCAGCTACTCTGAAGGCAACATCCAACAAGTTGGGTTGAAGGATTAGTTGTTAGCCTCAAACGCTCAGCAAGTTTCAGCTTCAACCGCAATAATACCTGGGCAAACAGTCGATACCAACTCAAGATATTCCGCTCCAAACTCGATTGCAGAAATTACGACTTCGGCAACAGAGTGGTCAACGCCTGGAATGCTCTACCCGACTCCGTTGTTACATCCTCAGACCCCAGAACTTCAGCCTCAAACTGTCCACCGTGGACCTCACCCCATTCCTAAGAGGTCCGTAAAGGGGGCGTGCATAAATGCACCAGCGTGCCTTCCGTCCCTCTCCTACTGTCCCCATTTATTCGTACCCATTTCCTTTGTTCATGTCCATGTTTATACTTATACCTGTTATCTTGTACATGTTTGACAAACTAATAAATAAATAAAAATAAATAAATCATGCCTATTTAATGACCAGTTCAAGCATTTTCAGCTCTTAGATCTGTATTCTGTCTCTTTAGTTTCTACTGCTCAAAAATAGAGGTAATAGATTACATACAAGATTTCATATTCTGAATATAATATATATATATAGTCATAACCCCTGGTATGCCCAAATATGGAGGAAGCAAACTGCTTCCATTCTCTGTCCATCGGCTCGTCACAAGAGACCATCCAGACAGA
Source organism: Thamnophis elegans (assembly GCF_009769535.1). Classification (NCBI taxonomy): domain Eukaryota; kingdom Metazoa; phylum Chordata; class Lepidosauria; order Squamata; family Natricidae; genus Thamnophis; species Thamnophis elegans. Next base: position 8,514 of record NW_022473589.1, read on the forward strand.
AACCCAATATTTTTACTGTTGCCTTTGTTACATTTGTGTTGTATTTGTGCTGATAGATAAAGTCTCTTTTTATTTATTTATCAGCACAAATACAACACACACACATATATACATACCACACACACACACACATATCTCTCTCTCTCTCTCTCTCTCTCTATCTATCTATCTCTCTCTCTCTCTCTCTATCTATCTCTATCTATATCTCTATCTATATCTATTATATCTATTATCTCTATCTCTATCTATCTCTATCTCTATCTATCTATCTATCTATCTATCTATCTCTATGTTCTCTTGTGAAACTATTTTTAATTGATGGTCTCAAATTTGAAATAAAGGTAGTCCTTGGCTTACAACGGTTCATTTAGGGACTGACTGTGACCATTTTTCACACTTACGACTGCTGCGGCCTGCCCGTGGTCATGTGATCAAATTCAGGTGCTTGGCCATTGATTCATATTTATGACGGTTGCATTTATGACAGTCCTGTGATTGCCTTTTGCAACCTTCTGACAAGCAAAGACAATGGCGAAGTCAGATTCACTTAGCAACGGTGTTACTAAGTGCTGTGATTCTTCTTAACAACTGTGTCAAGAAACGTCGTAAAATGAAGCAAACTTCATTTAAGCAATTGTCTCACTTAGCACAGAAATTTGGGGCTCAATTCTGGTCGTAAGTTGAGAACACATATATAGTATAATGCAGTGTTTCTCAACCTTTGCAACTTGAAGATGTCTGGACTTCAACTCCCAGAATTCCCCAGCCAGCATTCGCTGGCTGGGGGATTCTGGGAGTTGAAGTCCGGACATCTTCAAGTTGCCAAGGTTGAGAAACACCTGTATAATGCACCACTATTAGAAATACCTAAGATTGCCTACGTTAAAAATTATATTGGTTTCAAGCTGCTTTATCTTACATCCTTGTCTCTGAAAGCATCTTGAGAACTGAGATTTATTTTAAAAAAATATCCCAGAATTTTTCATCTTATTTTTGCTTTCTAAAAACAGAAGGAATGATGCTTTCAGTCCCTGCGGAAATTTGGGAATACTTAAAGGATAGCCTAACAGAAGAATAACCGAGCTGGAAGGGACCTTGGAGGTCTTCTAGTCCAACCCTCTGCTTAGGCAGGAAACCCTACACCACTTTAGACAAATGGATATCCACATCTTTAAAACACCTTCCAATGTTGGAGCATTCACAACTTCTGGATGAGAACCATTCGCCACTTCAAGTTCTTAAGAGCTTCCAGAGCACATTAAAAAGCGACTGAACAATTTCGCGGAATGTTAGCGTGACAATATCTTCTTTCATTTGCAGCTCTGGAGCTTTGTAATCCCTTCTTCCATCTTGTCTCTTACAACAGTAGATCTTTTAAGAGCTAAGGAGCCTACGTTGTTTAATGTCCCCCCCCCCCCGGCTCTCTCTATATTTGGACTAGAACAGAGGAGGCAAAGGGCTAGAAGAGAATGAACAGGTTACATCCCTTAATGAAAGTTCTCCCCTGGGGCAGGTTAAGGCAGTTCCTGTCCTAAAAATCAGAAGGAAAAATCAGATAAGAAAGGTTCAAACAATGAGATCTAATGAACAATTTACGACCTGAGGAATCTACCTTCCACAGAGGTTAAGAACTTCTTGGTTAATACTAGCTGTCACATAAATATTGTCAACAACTCGGAAGAATAGAACTTACATGTTAACAAAGGCAGAATTAGAATGCTACAGGCCATCCCAGCCCTGCTTAGAATCTCTGCTTCTTGTTGTTAATAGTCCTGCCAGAAACAGGTAATTTATCAGCGTAGAAAGCAGCTTCCCGCTCGACAACAAAACTCTGCTGTCTTTTATTTGTAACGCACCGGTCCTATAAAGCTCATGTCAAAGAGGATTTTATTTTAAAAGAAAATATCCCTCTGTATTGTACACCACGTTTCAGCCATGAGGAAATGTCTTCTGTGTATGATTTATCAACTCCTGAAAATTACAGGGTTATAACAGCAAGCAGAAGGCTGGGCCAGGGCTTAGATCAGTGATGGGCAACCTTTTTGGCATGGTGTGTCAAAATCGGCAAAAATCGAGCATAACCCGCATTGTGTGTCACTTCGACAAAAACATAATTTTGCGCAATTTATAGTTTAAACTACTTCCCTGCTGTGGTGCGGTCGTAACCGACAGTCCCAGGAGTAGACTCTCTGTGCCGGCCTGACTGGAGAGAGGTGCGCACTGTTCCCGCGCTCCTCTCCTGGTCCCCCTCGCCGCGCTGATGACGTGTGTGCGCACGGCACGCACGCCTTACCAGCAGCCCCTGCGCTCAGAAAGGGGCGGCGGCGATACAGTAAGTGAGTGTGGGGGGGGAGATCACACGTCATGCGCCTCCTCCCGTTCCTCCAGCACAGATTCTTTCATCCTCGGTGGCCGTGCAGGAGCCGAGGATGAATCGCATGAAATCCTGTGCGTGTCACCCCAAATGGCTACGCGTGTCAGCACTGACACGGTGCATAGGTTCGCCACTGGCTTAGATCCTTATACATCATATTTATTGAGTAGCTACCACATCTTCTTTGGGTCCCAAGGCTCTTCGAATTTCAAAGTTAGTCATAGAAGCGAAGGCAAACGAGAATGTTTCACGGCAGGATTAACTTTTTAGAACCTGAGTATTTAAAGAGCAGTGGTTTTCCCCTTTCAAAATCCCAGGGACCGCAACATTATCAATGCCCAAGTCTTTCAGACCAAATCTCTCAAACTTAAAGGTGAAGGTTCCCCTCGCACATATGTGCTAGTTGTTCCCGACTCTAGGGGGCGGTGCTCTTCTTGTTTCAAAGCCGAAGAGTCAGCGCTGTCCAGAGACGTCTCTGTGGTCATGTGGGTGACATGACTAAACGCCAAAGACGCACGGAACGCTGACCTTCCACCAAAGGTGGTTCCTATTTTCCTACTTGCATTTTAACGTGCTTTCAAACTGATAGGTTGGCAGAACCTGGGACAAGTAATAGTAATAGCAATAGCATAGCAATAGCAGTTAGACTTATATACCGCTTCGTAGGGCTTTCAGCCCTCTCTAAGCGGTTTACAGAATCAGCATATCGCCCCACAGTCTGGGTCCTCATTTCACCCACCTCGGAAGGATGGAAGGCTGAGTCAACCTTGAGCCGGTGAGATTAGAACCGCTGAACTGCAGATATCAGTCAGCTGAAGTGGCCTGCAGTACTGCACCCTAACCACTGGGCCACCTCGGCTCATTAATGGGAGCTCACATTACGCGGCGCTAGGGATTCGAACCACCGAACTGCCAACCTTTCTGAGGGACAAGCTCAGCATCTTAACCGCTGAGCCACCGCATCCCTTCTCAAACCTTGCTTACACTAAATGAGAAACACAGCGGTGTTCCTATCAGGCTAAAGCTCTTCTTGAGACATTGGGACAACTCAAGGAAATTCCCTCTAGGTTTGAACTTCCAAGAAGATCGAAAGGATGGTTGAGAAATTTCTTTTCTACATCAACATGCAAACACTTTGTCCAGTTGAGGCTTTGTTGCTCAGATCTGCTCTCCTAGATGATAGAGGAATATTGGTGAGAGGGGAAAACTGCAATCCTCCAGCATTCCTAAACTACAAATCTAACAACCCTGATGGTGAGATCACCTCAAAGTTGGTAACAGGAGGAGGAGGAGGAGGAGGGAGGAGGAGGAGGAGGAGGAGGAGGAGAAGGACAATTAGAAGGAGAAGAAGGAGAATCTGGAGGAGGAGGAGGAGGAGGAGGAGGAGGAGGAGGAGGAGGAGAGGACAATTAGAAGGAGAAGAAGGGAATCTGGAGGAGGAGGAGAAGGAAGAGGAGAAGAAGGACAATTAGAAGGAGAAGAAGGAGAATCTGGAGGAGGAGAAGGAGGAGGAGGAGAAGGAAGAGGAGAAGGAGGACAATTAGAAGGAGGAAGAGAAGGAAGAGAGGAGGAAGAGAAGGAGAAGAAGGACAATAGAAGAAGAGAAGGAGAATCAGGAGGAGGAGGAGGAGGGAAGGAAGAGGAGAAGGAGGACAATTAGAAGGAGAAGAAGGAGAATCAGGAGGAGGAGGAAAAGGAAGAGGAGAAGAAGGAGAATCAGGAGGGGAGGAGGACAATTATAAGGAGGAAGAGAAGGAAGAAGAGGAGGAAGAGAAGGAGAAGAATGACAATTAGAGAAGAAGAAGGAGAATCAGGAGGGGCGGAGGAGAAGGAAGAGGAGAAGAAGGACAATTAGAAGGAGAAGAAGGAGAATCTGGAGGAGGAGGAGAAGGAGAAGGAGGAGGAGGAGGAGGACGAGAAGGAAGAGGAGAAGGAGGACAATTAGAAGGAGAAGAGAAGGAAGAAAGAGGAGGAAGAGAAGGAGAAGAAGGACAATTAGAAGAAGAAGAAGGAGAATCAGGAGGAGGAGGGGAGGAGAAGGAAGAGGAGAAGGAGGACAATTAGAAGGAGAAGAAGGGAGAATCAGGAGGAGAGGAAAAGGAAGAGGAGAAGAAGGAGAATCAGGGGAGGAGGAGGAGGACAATTATAAGGAGGAAGAGAAGGAAGAAGAGAGGAAGAGAAGGAGAAGAATGATAATTAGAAGAAGAAGAAGGAGAATCAGGAGGAGGCGGAGGAGAAGAGAGGGAAGGAGGACAATAGAAGGAGAAGAAGGAGAATCAAGAGGAGGAGGAGGAGGACAATTAGAAAGAGAAGAAGGAGAATCAGGAGGAGGAGGAGAAGGAAGAGGAGAAGAGGACAATTAAAAGGAGAAGAAGGGAATCTGGAGGAGAGGAGGAGGGGAGAGGAGAAGAAGAGGAAGAGGACAATTATGAAGAGAAGGAAGAAGAGGAGGAAGAGAAGGAGAAGAATGACAATTAGAAGAAGAAGAAGGAGAATCAGGAGGAGGCGGAGGAGAAGGAAGAGGAGAAGGAGGACAATTAGAAGGAGAAGAAGGAGAATCAGGAGGAGGAGGGAAGGAAGAGGAGAAGAAGGAGAATCAGGAGGAGGAGGGAGGAGGAGAAGGAGGGGAGGAGGACAATTAAAAGAAGGAAGAGGGGAAGAAGAGGAGAAAGAGAAGGAGGAGAAGGACAATTAGAAGGGAAATGATAAGGAGAAGGAGAATCAGGAGGGAGAAGGAGGTGCAGAAGAAGAAGGGGAAGGAACGGAAGGAGATGGAGTCAGGGAGAAAGAGAAGGGGGAGAAGAAGAATGAAGAAAGGGAGGAGAAGGAGAAGGAATAAACCCTTAACAAAGAACTCATTAAGCCAATCTTGCTGGGGCATTTCACCATCATTGTGTCTCACTGTGACAATAATGACTAGCAAAGCATCAGCGAACCAGGACATAAGCTAACCTTGAAGCATTATAAGAGAGGCTGGTTTGCAGAAGAAAGGGCACCAGTGGCCTCACATTGTTAGGATAAGCTGATTCCTATCACTGGCTACCTGATTTTTTATTTTTTTATTTGAATTTGGGAATCTGGGATTAAACTTACCTCTGTTCCAGCAAAGCTCAGAGATGCCCCCAAACAATCAGCCCACTGACATTAATTTGGAGGTGGCATCAGGCAAGTTGTCGTAGCAAGTCAGCCTTACATCTCCTACCTAGCATTAGGTGCCAATGCCAGGAGGAAGAAGGGAGATGAGCAAGAACTAAATTAACCATGCTTGTTAGCCCTCGTAATTACCAGTCCTTCACACTCCGGCATCGATGGTTGCCTGAATGCAGCTCCCAAATTAATGTCAGTGCGGCCTCAGAATGGCATAACAAAGAACTATGGATACAGCAAAGACAAGTTTCAGATTCTCCTTTTTAAAATAAAAATAAAAAAATCAGGTGGCAGGAAAGATCGCAGTCTAACGATTTTATATCTCCAAGCTCAGCTCACATAGGCTGAATAAGCCACGTTGGGTTTTATCAAAACACACAGTATCATCCATACCCCACAAATTCCTTACGACAACTTCTAGCCGTTCAGTAGATCATTGAGCGTCCACTCATGAAGGACAACACACACACACACACACACACACACACACCATCGAATACGTCTCCTGCCTCTTGAAGGACCATGCTTTCCCCCCTGTCTCTACTTGAGGACAGATGCTGACAGATGATAATATCCAGGGCCACGGGGATGAATTGGCCTGTCAGGGATATAGCACCCTTATCCAGAAAAAAAATAGTAGGCATTAATACGTGGAAAATTCCTTAAATATTGCATTCCTCTCTTTCAGGGAACTCAGAGCAATTTTGATCAGAGATATGAATGCCTGTTGTAACCAGTGCCAGTTTACATGAAATGGCTAGGCCTAAAAAGTGGGACGATTTAGTATCTATCATTTATCAAGATGTGATGCGTAGCCCGAGATTATATAGAGAGAGTAGAGTAGGGTAGGGTAGGCTAGGGTGGAGAATAGATAGGATAGGATAAGATGGGATGGGATGGAACAGAACAGGAATAGAACAGGAATAGAATAGAACAGGAATAGAATAGAATAGAACAGGAATAGAATAGAATAGAATAGAATAGAATGAAGAAGAATAGAATAGAATATTGGAATGAAGAAGATAGAATAGATATTGGAATAAAGAAGAATAGAATATTGGAATGAAGAAGAATAGAATAGAATATTGGAATGAAGAATAGAATAATAGAATAGAATATAGGAATGAAGAATAGAATATTGGAATGAAGAAGAATAGAATAGAATATTGGAATGAAGAATAAAATAAAATAGAATATTGGAATGAAGAATAAAATAAAATAGAATATTGGAATGAAGAATAGTATAGAATATTGGAATGAAGAAGAAATAGAATAGAATAGAATATTGGAATGAAGAAGAATAGAATAGAATATTGGAATGAAGAATGAATATTGGAATGAAGAAGAATAGAATAGAATATGGAATGAAGAATAGAATAGAATATTGGAATGAAGAAGAATAGAATAGGAATAAATATTGGAATGAAGAATAAAATAGATAGAATATTGGAATGAAGAAGAATAGAATAGAATATTGGAATGAAGAATAGTATAGAATATTGGAATGAAGAATACAATATTGGAATGAAGAAGAATAGAATAGAATATTGGAATGAAGAATAGAATAGAATAGAATATTGGAATGAAGAATAGAATAGAATTGAATAGAATAGAATTGAATAAAATTGAATTGAATAGAATATTGGAATGAAGAATAGAATAGAATATTGGAATGAAGAATAGAATAGAATAGAAATACAATAGAATAGAATATTGGAAGGAAGAATAGAATAGAATATTGGAATGAAGAATAGAATAGAATATTGGAATGAAGAATAGAATAGAATATTGGAATGAAGAATAGAATAGAATATTGGAATGAAGAAGAATAGAATAGAAATAGAATTTGGAATGAAGAATAAAAAGAATAGATATTGGAATGAAGAAGAATAGAATAGAATATTGGAATGAAGATATAGAATATTGGAATGAAGAATAGAATAGAATAGAATAGAATATTGGAATGAAGAATAGAATAGAATATTGGAATGAAGAATAGAATAGAATAGAAATACAATAGAATAGAATATTGGAAGGAAGAATAGAATAGAATAAAATACAATAGAATAGAATATTGGAAGGAAGAATAGAATATTGGAATGAAGAATAGAATAGAATATTGGAATGAAGAATAGAATAGAATATTGGAATGAAGAATAGAATAGAATAGAATAGAATATTGGAATGAAGAATAAAATAGAATAGAATATTGGAATGAAGAAGAATAGAATAGAATATTGGAAGGAAGAATAGTATAGAATATTGGAATGAAGAATACAATATTGGAATGAAGAAGAATAGAATGAATATTGGAATGAAGAATACAATATTGGAATGAAGAAGAAGAGAATAGAATATTCTGAATATTCCTTATTTCAGTGTGACAGGATAACCGTCTCTCTCTCTCTGGACTGCCTGCAAGATTCTACTTTACTTGGTGGCTAGATACAGGTAGTCCTTGAGTACAACCGTTCATTTTAGTGACCCTTCGAAGTTACAACAGCACTGGGGGAGGGGAAGCAACTTACAACCAATCCTTGAGTAACCAGGACTTTTTCATTATTATGCTATTTAATGTATAACAGGCTCTTCGCAATCGTCCCTGGGAGCCGGGCCTTTGCGTGTATCTCCTTTCTAAACGTCTACGGTGGGGTTGATGAAACATCTATGGAAACAGATTCCTTACAGGATAATCATGCATATACGTAACCAACAGTCTATTCCCACAGGGGAAATGCGATGGGAGGAGAGATAGTGCAGGTGTGTTTGGCTGTTTCGCGTAGTAGAAATAGAACTCTAGAAATGAATATTAATATTTTAATGGCTCTGATTCTACAAAAGGCTCTGTCCCCACCCCCACCAGAGTAGTGGCTACCCATGGCAAAAAAAAACCTCATTAATATAGCACAATGTTCTATTAAAGGTAGTGTTTCTTATGCTTGTTTTTTTAATCTCAGAAAGCTTTCTCATTCCGATAGATAGATAGTAGAGATAGATAGATAGATAGATAGATAGTAGATAGATAGATATAGATAGATAGATGATAGATAGATAGCGATCGATAAACAGCTTTTGTTTATATATGTCTGTGTTTGTTTGTCTGGGTTATATTTACCGATATTACCATATTAAAAATATTGACCCATTCAATAGGATGCTACTGGCACTATTGCTTTTCATTATTCTTGGATGGGATTTTAATATTGTGTTATTTTTCACCATAGGCTGGCCAATAATTCTGTTTTTGAAGATGCCTGAAAGCCAAAAGTTGCTATTTTGAGTGATTTTATGACTTTGAACATACAAAGACTTTGGCCACTAATGAGAAGGACTCCCTTTGAACTCTGGTGCTGGAGAAGACTCCTGCGAGTCCCTTGGACTGCAAGGCCACCCAATCAGTCAGTCCTAGAGGCGATCAACCCTGACTGCTCTTTAGAAGGCCAGATCCTGAAGAGGAAACTCCAAGACTTTGGCACACCTAATGAGAAGGAAGGAAGCCAAAGAATGGAGGCCTTTGAACTCTGGTGATGGAGAAGACTCCTGCGAGTCCCTTGGACTGCAAAGCGATCCAACCGGTCAGTCCTAGAGGAGATCAACCCTGACTGCTCTTTAGAAGGCCAGGTCCTGAAGAGGAAACTCAAGTACTTTGGCCACCTAATGAGAAGGAAGGACTCCCTGGAGAAGAGCCTCATTGCTGGGAACGATGGAAGGCAAAGAAGAAGGGGATGACAGAGAATGAGGTGGCTGGATGGAGTCATTGAAGCAGCTTAAATGGACTCCAGAGGGTGGTAGAGGACAGGAGTGCCTGGAGGAACATTGTCCATGGGGTTGCAATGAGTCGGAAATGACTCGCAACTAACAACAACATGACTTTGAACAGTCACTAAAAGAATGATGGCAAACAGCATTGCCTGTATGATAGGCTCAAAGCAAAAGAAACAAGTTTTGAAAACGATATCATCTTTTATCTAGTCTAAGACTAGATGGAAGAAAAGACGAAGGCAGAGAAGCAGGCTACCTTATGGTTTTTGATTAGTCTCTCCTCCTTTTCTGCATTTCTTTGAACAGCTTAAATATGTTCATACCTGCGGTATGTACAGAAACACACAGAATGGGGATGTAAGCGCATATATGTGTGTCTCCGTATCCAAGTACACAATACACACTCACGGCCGCACACCACCTGAATTTTACAGGCAACCATTTCCTATGGGGATAAAGGGCTAAACAACCATCATTACCCCCTGTGAAAGCATAAATTCAGCATTAACACAATTTGAAAGAGGAGCTGAAGTGAATTTTAATAGGAGTCCCTTGTGACTTTACTGCTGAGTAACCAGACAGAATAACAAATGAACAACCTTTCTCGAAAAATTAATCTATACAGATGATGTTTGCTTAAGGTGATGAAATCTCTCTCTCCTCTCTCTCTCTCTCTCCTCTCCTCTCTCTCTCCTCTCTCTCTCTCTCTCTCTCCCCTCCCTCCCTCCTCTCTTTAGTCGTGTATTTGACAACAAGCAGAGAAGGTGGGTGTTGCTGGTTCATCCTTTTCTTCTTTTATCAAGGTGGGGGAGGAGGACAGAGCTATGAATGCAAATTTTTATTTATTGAATTTCTACAGCCACCCTATCTCGACAAGGGAGTCTGGTAGCATTTCATAAGATATTGCTTATGTAGATCCTTTTCCTCTCCATGAATGTAGGTTTTCTATGCATGGGGAAGATAAATCCAGCTAATTTCAAGGTGGGGGGAACCCCCCAAATAGGCAAATATTATTAGGTCTGCCCTGAACTTTCCCTTCTATCCCTGCACAGACTCAACAATAAATCCTTACACAATACATTCTTGGAAAGTAACTGCATGGCATGGAATTTGCTTGTGATTTGCTCATCTGCAGATTTTTCATGGGGTAGACTTGCCCAATCAGATCAGAATCAGCTAGTGGTGGATCAAGACGTTTCCCAGGAGAAAATTCCACCGAGTGACTGCGATTATTATCAGATTTTGTCAAAACAAATTATTCAGTATATAAGGTAAGGTAAAGGTTCCCCTTGCACAAATGTGCTAGGTAAATATTTGTAAAAGCCATTTTTTTAAAAAAATTTCAATAATAAAAAAAAGACAAGAAAGTTCTGAGCTTGGTCACAAAACCAAAGTCCGATCTACCGAGAATGCAAAGAATGAAAGATAATCACCAGATGTTGTTCTAGACTGGGGTGAGGAGACAGGTGCCTGTGGATGTCTTCAAACCAACTGTGATGGTGCCAAATGACAACACGCATACGGTGATATAAAAGTTGCCAATGTCCTTTGCCGTGAGGACATCTGTTGCAAGAGAGCAACTATATATCATTTGTGGTGATTACACCATTTCGTTATTTGTCCCATCGTTCCCCCAATAATCATCTGGGAAGGGTGAGGGGGGGGACGACATGTGATATGCAACATGATGCCATCATCATCATCCAAGCGATACAAAATAAATAACCTGTCTCAGCTGCAGTGACGCACATGGCATCCATGGGTTTTGTATCTGATGACTGTGGCACTTTCTTCTGTTTGCCACTGTTGAAATCCATGTGCCACTCAGCAGAGTTGATTGTCCTCATCTTTAAGGCAAAATACACAACGTAATTCCCCAATAGCAAGAGGGAAGAAGTCACAACAGTTCCAGCCTCATGGGAAAAAAAAGCCCAGGTTTGATGGACCTCCAAAAACTCAGCACTGAAGGAACCACTCAAATATCCCGGGCTATATTTCTCCACCTCACCAACTTGAAGATGTTTGGACTTCAACTCCAAGTAATCCCCAGCCAGCATGAAGTCCAAACACCTTGAAGTTGGTGAGTTGGAGAACATTGGCCCAGAGGAACAATGTCCCATAGAAGAAAAACAGTGGTTGAGGAAGGCCCATCTGAAGGAACTCTGAGAAGATGGCACTTTTTTCTAGCTTCTGTTTCATCCTTATCCCACCTGCACCACCAGTGGTGAAATTCAAACATTTTCCTTCCGGTTTTGTTGCCGTGGCTTGGTGGGTGTGGCTTGGTGGTCATGTGACCAGGTGGGTGTGGCTTGGTGGTCATGTGACTGGGTGGGACATGACTGCACAACTGACTCACACACAATGCAAAAGCAGCTAGGCTTCACACCAAAATGTCCCCTGCAACAAGCAGGAACCTCACAGACGAGCTCAAACAACCAACCTATCACACTTTACACCAAAATAACACAAAAATTGCACAGCTGACTCACACACAATGTCAAAGCAGCTGGACTTCACACAAAATGGCCCCTGTAACAAAGCAGGAATCTTGCAGACACTCAGCCACAGCTGATCGTTTGTGGCAGCTGATACCAGAATTTGTTTTTTAGCATTTTTTTTTTTTACTATCGGTTTGGTAGGTAGGTAGTAAAAAATGCTTCAAAAGGTTTTTTAAAAGCACAGCTAATTGTCGCACAGCTGATCGTTGGAACTTTAAAAAAAACGTAAAGCATTTTTTTGCTACTGGTTCGGGAGAATAGGTAGTAAAAAATGCTTCAAAAAGGTTTTTAAAAGCACAGCTGATTGTCGCACAGCTGATCGTTGGAACTTTAAAAAAAAATGTAAAGCATTTTTTTGCTACCGGTTCAGGAGAATATGTAGTAAAAAATGCTTCAAAAGTTTTTTAAAAGCACAGTTAATTGTCGCACAGCTGATCGTTGGAACTTTAAAAAAAACGTAAAGCATTTTTTGCTACTGGTTCGGGAGAATAGGTAGTAAAAAATGCTTCAAAAGGTTTTTTAAAAGCACAGCTGATTGTCGCACAGCTGATCGTTGGAACTTTAAAAAAAATGTAAAGCATTTTTTTGCTACCGGTTCGGGAGAATAGGTAGTTAAAAATGCTTCAAAAAGTTTTTTAAAAGCACAGCTAATTGTCACACAGCTGATCGTTGGAACTTTAAAAAAATGTAAAGCATTTTTTTGCTACCGGTTCAGGAGAATAGGATACATGGGAAAGAATCTGGGTAAGAAATGTGAAATTTACACAAGCTCAAAATCTGAGAGAAAATTTTTACAAGATGTTCTATAGATGGCATTTAGATCCTAAAAAGTTGGCTTCTATGTATCCGAATGTACAGCCTAAATGTTGGAGGTGTGGTTCTCTCGATGCTACATATTATCATATATGGTGGACCTGCCAAAAGGTTAAGGCATTTTGGATAAAAATATGGTGGGTCATGCAAAATGTTTTTAAAAGAAGGATAAAGTTTAGTCCTCAGTTATTTTTACTAGGTATATGTACTGATTTTTACAGTGGTAGAGACCAATTTGACTCTGCACCTGATAACTGCAGCAAGACTGTTGGTGGCGCAATATTGGAAGAAGGAAGACTTGCCTACAATCCAAGAATGGACATTGAAAGTAACAAACTTAGCTGAAATGGCTAAAATATCGGCATATCTCAAAGATCATTCAAATGAGAGATATAAACGAGACTGGAAAAAAATGGATTGACTATATACAAAATAAATACGGGACTAAGAAATTCCAGTTAGCCTATGCTTAAGATCAGAAATGATTTAAACTGTTAAAAGTCAGTTCAGTAAGAAGAAGCTAAGGTCAATCTAGAATGTCATTAATTCTTTATTTCTTTTTCTCAATAGATTTTAGACTGTGTTAGTTAAAATCCATACCGTGTACGGGTTCTGGGAAGTCGGGGGGGGGGAAGGAGGAGGGGGGGTGGGGGGGTGGAGGGAGGGAGGGATACACACAACAAAAAAAAAAATTGTACTTCAATGTCTTAATGATTGACAAATGATGACATATTTGTGTTTTTTTTTTTTAAAGAAAAATAAAAAAATGCTTCAAAAAGTTTTTTAAAAGCACAGCTGATTGTCGCACAGCTGGTTGTTGGAACTTTAAAAAAAATGTAAAGCATTTTTTTGCTACCGGTTGGGAGAATAGGTAGTTAAAAATGCTTCAAAAAGTTTTTTTAAAAGCACAGCTGATCGTCGAAGTTTTAAAAAAAATTAAAGCGTTTTTTTTTTTGCTACTGGTTCGGGTGAAGCAGCCCAAACTGTTAGCATTTCACCCCCGCTGAACACCAAAGCTGGAGATTGAAGAGGACAACTTCTGCATGAAGCTATCCACTTACCACTGAGCTATGGATGGCGGTGGGAGGCAAATGTTTTGTTACAAGGATCCACAGAAGCAAGGAGAAATGAGCTAACCTTCTCCTACACCTTTTTCATGAGAAATGGGACTGTTAAAAAGACTTGAAGGCCCGCGGAGCGAATGCCGACTCCTTGCCATGTGCCATACTGACATTTCCCTTTGAAATTAATATAGCGAGCTTGGAATGTACCATATCATTAAGAAGGGATTACATTGCTCTCAGAGAGCATAATGTAACTGCCGGAGACCCGGATTGTTAAGCTAATTGGACCGCCAGGTTTCTGATAACCAGAAAGGGGGGGTGGGAGCTGCTATAAATAAGCAAAGAGGACAGCTTTTGAGAAGCATGACTACAGAGTGAGGCCCTCAGGGAAGTCATTAAAAGGGCCGTTGTCACCTCCAACCTCCAAAACAAACAAACAAAATTGACTGGACATCTGCAAGACATTGATGGCAGTTCTGGCCAAATCCCCCCCCCACCCACCCCCCAATTTTTTTTTTTGCACCAACTGATCGATGGGAAATATGGGAGTTTTTGACGAGCAGTTTGAATCCAAGCAGTCGAGGTGGATCTTCTGTTCCATCCTTGGCAAGGTCAGGAGATCAATCAGAAGAGTGGTGGAAGGGACTTTGGAGGTCTTCTAGTCCAACCCCCCTTTTCAAGCAGGGGACACTACACCATTTCAGACAGGGGGCCTGTCCAGTCTTTTCTTTAAAACCTCCAGTGATGAAGCACCCATGATTTCTGAAGGCAACTTCTGTTCCACCGGTTCATTTTCCTCACTGTTGGAAGTTTCTCCTTAATTCCATGTTGCTTCTCTCCCTGATTATTTCTCATCCTTTGCTTCTTGTCTTGCCTTCTGGTGTGTTGGAAAATAATTGACCCCTTCTTCTTTGTGGCAGCACCTCAAGTACTGGAATATTGCTATCATGTCACCCTTAGTCCTCCTTTTCTCTAGAGTAGCCAAATGCGAATCCTGCAACCATTCTTCCTATCTTTTAGCCTCCGGCACCCTAATCCTCTTTGTTGTTGAGTGAATACCAAGTTATGTTGTTTGGACAACAATAATACACCGATAGCATTTACTGATTTTTGTCTGTGGGTTGATGAACAGCATTGATGACTTCTAAATCAATCAGATCGAGAACATTTCATTTGCTATCTGTTACATTGCCAATTGTTCATTGACTTTGCTTTAGAACACAGAGCTTAAATTTATACACACACACACACACCACACACACACACACACAGAGCGGTTACAGAGTCAGCATATTGCCGCCACAGTCTGGGTCCTCATTTCACACCACCTCGGAAGGATGGAAGGCTGAGTCAACCTTGAGTCGGTGAGATTTGAACAGCCGAACTGCAGATAGCAGTCAGCTGAAGTGGCCTGCAGTGCTGCACTCTGAGCCACCTCAGCTCTACAGCGACTCATTTCTCTTTTTAAAAACTTATTATAAGATGCAAACACTCTTAAAAATTTAGAAAAGGAATGTACTAACTAAGAAACTAAAACAAACCATGGCACTATTCTTCGTTTTTCCCCCCAAACAGGTAAACCCAGAGATCCACATTTCAAATCATGATACATTTTGCTTGCCTCAGCCATGAATGTCACCTCTACATTTGAGCAGATCTATGGGATGATGTTTGAGACCAAGCCTTCCATATGTCTTGAGATGAAACACCAGATGCTGATCAGAAGCTTCTGGAAAGAGAAGGGGAGGATTCAAAATGGCAGCTGAGAAGTATATACGTGACAGGATGGAGCTTCAGTTGACTAATTGGGACCCCCAGTTTTGAATTTCTGACACCACCTCCTGCTGTCCACAAGGACAATAATATTATCATTTAGAGAGAGGCTCGGTTGTCTATCCCTCCACCATGAATATGGGGTCTTTGAGTGATTGTGGAAACCAACAATGTTTTTGATTAAATATCTTCTTCACGTTCGTTTAAAAATAACGTTGGCACACCTTCCTTTCTCTCTAGTTTTCCCATTACATAGCATTGGCATCCTTCAGTCTCGGAATCGTGCTCTGGAAAGATTTAAAGCTGGAGTGTTCTCTCCAGAGCATGAGGCCTGGGTAGATTAATATGGAGGATAGACTGTTACCCAAGCAGTAGATCTCCCCCTCCACATCACTGAAATAGTCCAATGAAATGGCAGAGCCAATACGATTGGTTCCAGCTGCGTCGCAGGAGTTACTAGAACGTGGTTGTACACAGTCACGAACAGCTTCCGGGACTCCAGCTCTGGATCTTGCCTGGAAGTTGACTCCTGAAGCCTTTTCCAGTAGTGGATGTAGCCCAGTGTTGGGTTTCAAAAAATTTTGGGAACCTCTTCTGTAGGTGTGGCCTGCTTTCCGGGTCCACTGGTGGAACCTCTTCTAACCGGTTCGGTAGATTTGAGGAACCGGTTCTACCGAATAGGTGCGAACTGGTAGGAACCCACCTCTGATGCAGCCACAAGGCAGTGGAGGTTTGTAACCAGAGCTTCCCTTCTCCTAGAAGATGGTCCTGCCGCTTTATCTGCCGTTGGGGCGTAGAGCCCTCTTCCGCCTTCAAAACCGTTGACCGTCTCCTCCTGTAACCCTGGAAAGGGGCCCTTACGAGGTGCTCCCAGCCGGGCCAGCTGGACCAAGGTTTTTTAAGGAGGTGTTACTCCTCCATCACTCACCCTTTGTCCTGGCTTGTGACAGGCAGAGCCTGGCTTCCCAAACGTTGGGCCCAGGATGGCGGGTTTTGGGACCACAATTTTGAATTTCTGACACCACCTCCTGCCATTCACAAGGACAATAATGTTATCATTTACAGAGAGGCTGGGTTGTCCATCCCTCCACCATGAAAATGGGGTCTTTGACCAATTGTGGAAACCAGCCATTTTTTAATTGGTTAAATATCTACTTCACGCTTGTTTAAAAATGATGTTGGCACACTTCCCTTTCTCTCCAGTCTTCCCAATAATATTTATATTAGAAGAAGCTTTTTGAAATCATGAAAGTATCCGTAACTAGCTTCCTCCTTTTCGAATGAGGTTTTCAGAAGTGATGTTTCTGGCATAAAATTATTTATTGGAAGACAGAATCGTTTCGGAACAGAGGCAAATCTCCCCGCTTCTCCCGAAGACAAGGACGTAGACTGTTGAAAATTTCGCAGGCCTGAGATTCTCATTAGAAGCGATTCTGACACCTTTCCCGCCATCTTATTAAAATTCCACATCGTCGAGGCTCATAATTTTATTTCTTTTGCGCTCTTTATTCCCCGCGTGATGAAAGGGAACAAGAGAAAGAGGGAATGAGGTGCTTAAAAACGGCTCACATGTATTGCTTTCACTTCGTCGCGTGTCAGAAACCTAGGATGCAGCTCTCGGAAACACCACATGCCTCACGAATATTTCAAGTACACATAATGAGTCCTGGAAGGACTTTGAAAATATCAGATTAGGATGTGTCAGGTGGGTTTCCTTTAAATAATGGAGATCGGTAATACAGATCATCTTCATGGCAATCAGATGTCTCTTTAAAATAGTCCGTAGGAAACCTTGCCTGGAATCTCTGTCTGTTAGGCATCGCTGGGCTGAGATATAACTTTTAAGTACCTACAGGTAATAGCCCATAAATTAGTTCATTGAATATTTTCACAGAAATCTTCCGCATTCCCAGCAAATACAAACTGGAATTATTAAGCTACCCATCAAAGGAGGTTTTTGAACCTTCAAATTATTTTTCAGTTCAGATTAAAGATTGAAATCCCCCCCTTCCCAAACCCCACTGATAATAGCCCTCAGGAAAATATACATTTTTCAGTTTTATTTTTCAAAGCTTCCTTTTTTTCCCCCTGGAGCTCTCAAAAAGGGGATGGATGAAGAAGTGTCTTTCATTCCTTCCCACCATGTACAACTCACGAAACATGATGCTGCCTTGAAAGAAGTCTGCAGGTACGCCGAACCAGAGATGAACATTGGGCAAGGATGAACTTGCTCAGTGATGAACAGATTCTTTTGTGGTCTCCCTTCTGAACTTGTTGCCGCTTTGCAACTTCACACACACACATACATATCTTGATTTAGCAGATGCCTTTCTAACCTTGCTCGTTCCACTGAAGTTGTACAGTAAAGGTTCCCCTCGTCCATATGCGCTAGTTGTTCCCAACTCTAGGGGGAGGTGCTCATCTCCGTTTCAAAGCCGAAGAGCCAGCGCTGTCCGAAGATGTCTCTGTGGTCATGTGGCCAGCATGACTAAACACCGAAGGCGCACGAAGGAACGCTGTTAACCTTCCCATCAAAGGTGGACCCTATTTTTCTACTTGCATTTTTACGTGCTTTCGAACTGCTAGGTTGGCAGAAGCTGGGACAAGTCACGGGAGCTCACTCCGTTACGCAGCACTAGGGATTCGAACCGCCGAGCTGCCACTCTTCTGATCGTCTTAGCCACTGAACCCCCATGTCCCTTGAAATTGTAGACCACTTCAAAACCAAGAGAAAGTGGGAGGGGATTTGGTTTATGTCTCAAGTAGCAATCTATAGGGTAGTCCTCAATGCAATGTCTTTTAGTCTAATTTCAAGAACTACTTGTGGTAATCATTTCTGAATTATGTCTGAGGGATCTGCTTCCTCTCAGTGGCCTACTACCATAGAGTTGGGAAGGGAAGGGAAGGAAGGAAGGAGGGAAGGAAGGAAGGGAAAGGAGGATGGAGGGAAGGAGGGAGAGAAGGAAGGAAGGAAAGCGGGGAGGGAGGGAGAGAGAGAGGGAGGAAGGAAGGAAGGGGAAGGAAGGGAAAGGAGGATGGAGGGAAGGAGGGAGAGAAGAAAGGAAGGAAAGGAGGGAGGGAGGGAAGGAAGGAAGGAAGGAAGGAAGGAAGGAGAAAGGAGATGGAAAGAGGGATCAAGAAGGAGACACATCAAGAACTGGAAAAACGAACCGTTCTGTTCACTTGAGTTTACTCCCCATCCAGGGCCACCATGCAGCTTTCCTACAGATTTATTTATTTATTAATTAAGACAATTCATTTTAGCTTTGATGAACCTTTAGTTTTTACATGTCTGACAATAACGCATGGCTCAAAAGCCTCCCCAAACTGTAACTCTGACTTCTTTAAAACGCGCCTTCATTAAATTACAATTCTGTGCTTTCCTAGCAAATCCAACTGAGTTTGCTTTGCTTTCGGTTCACAGCAGGGAAGGTTTACCAACTACCCCCACCCACCCAAAAAAACCCCTGTTCCTTTAGTACAGTGGTTCCCAAATTTGGCAACTTTAAGACTTGTGGACTTCAACTCCCAGAATTCTAAGAGTTGAAGTCCACAAGTCTTAAAGTTGCCAAGTTTGGGAACCACTGCTTTAGTATTAAAGCAATTCCCTTGATGCAGCCTCTCCTGTCACAGATCTTAATTCCAAATCATTTATTTAACATCTGCTCGGCAATCATTTCTTCAAGATTTACTTCCTTGAAAACACAACTGGGACACTTGATCCTGCCTTGTTTTCATTCGGCGATGGGCTTTTTTTTTTAAAGAAAAAAAGAATTAAAAAAAAGAACAGTAAAAGACATTATAAGCAGAGGAGGGAGGAGGAAGAAAAGTCAAGATGACACCAATAAATTCTAATGACTCATATCTTCTTTTTTTTTTTTTGCATTATTGCTGCTTGGATAATTTCCGAGGAGACGGTGAACTGCAGAGACACTTAGAGGCAGCCCAGCAAAATTACAGAAAAATCCATTTGATGTACATCATCAAAAGAAACCTCGTCTTCCAATCTTGGCAGGTGGGATTGCAAAGCATCGCGATGAACGTCTTCCGATTCATCACGTCACACAAGAGTGCGAAACCGGACGTCTATTGAAAAGACGAAACTGGAAGTAACTTTCTTTCCAGTTTAACATTTTTATTAGGTTCATAAGAGAAAACACAAAAGTAAATAGGAAGGGACAGTGGGGGAGGAGGAGAGAAAAGTGAGGAGAAATTGGGGAAAAGAAAAGAAGGAACATTGACTTCTGACTCCCTCTGTGGCAGTAAAAAAAAAAGCAGTAACATCAGGTCACCATTTTTGTTCCTCCATAAATGAGTCATTTCTATAAAAAACTAACTGATCTATCTTCTTTTCATCATCTTTTAATGACTCCATAATCCCTTGCAGGATGGAGTCTGGGCAGCTGAATGGCCAGATGCCTTTCTTGTTGCCAATGGGGAGTTTTGTTCAGCCGGATGCCTTTACTGGCCCGATGCCTTTCTTGTTGCCAATGCGGAGTTTTGTTCAGCAGATATATTCTTGCTGTGTCCAGAGAGATCTATCTAACTGGTAAAACCCAAAATCAAAGTTTCATTTTTCCCCCCACCTCAAGCCTGGTGATTGGTCCAAAGTCAATCACCAACGTCTTGGGGTGTAACCACCCATCGTTTTAAGTTTCTAAAAAAGGTAAAGATTCCCCTCGCATATATGTGCTAGTTGTTCCCGACTCTAGGACGCCGGTCCTCATCTCCATTTCAAAGCCGAAGAGCCAGCGCTGTCCGAAGACGCCTCCGTGGTCATGTGGCCGGCATGACTAAACACCAAAGGCGCATGGAACACTGTTCCCTTCCCACCAAAGGTGGTCCCTATTTTTCTACTTGCATTTTTTACGTGCTTTCTAACTGCTAGGTTGGCAGAAGCTGGGACAAGGAACGGGAGCTCACTCCGTTACGTGGCGCTAAGGATTCGAACCACTGAACTGCTGACCTTTCTGATCAACGTCTTTGACACTGAGCCACCGTGTCCCTTTTAAGTTTTTAAGACTGTGCAAAATTCAGATTTCCAAATATGCAGTACAGCTTTTCGTGAGTGCCCAAATGTATTTCCAATTGAGTTTAAAAGCCAGTGCCTGAGATTTGGGCTTTAAATGCTTTACCCAACCACCAATTTCAGGACTACCGTTGAGTTTAACATGGACATAAATAGGAGGCTGAATTCCCACCTTCTCTCTAGCCCTGTATTCTGGCAGCGTTGCATCTGGCATTTCATTTTCATTGTTATTATTTCATTTACATTTACTGCTGATTTCAGCTTTATTTCTCGTTGCCTTTTACAGGACCTCTGATCAACTGAAAGACGAGGCATTTGATTGCTTCTAAAAGTGGGGAAATAGTAACAAATAAAAACACCGCAGTAATATAATCGGCGGACAGTTCTCTGGGTTTTGAACATTTCACTGTAATGAGATATGATAAATATTCATTGCACAACTCATCTCCTGGTGCATAGAAATATATTGTTCAGCCAGCCACCCTACGCTGAATCGGCCAGCTACAGCACTCGATGGCCTCAGAATTTTAGAGGCCTTCTGCTATATTATGAGTCCAAGATTTCCAAACATGCAAGAGCATAAGAGTTTTGAGGCCAGACATTCTGAGACCACCACAGAAGAAATGGTGCTGGGTCCCTTGTTGTTAGTTGCGAAGTCATGTCCAACCTATCGCAACCCCAATGGACACTATTCCTCCAGGCCTTCCTGTCCTCTATCATCCTCTGGAGTCCATTTAAGCTCACGCCGGCTGCTTCAGTGACTCCATCCAGCCACCTCCTTCTCTGTCGTCCCCTTCTTCTTCTTTTGCCCTCCATCGTTCCCAGCATGAGGCTCTTCTCCAGGCAGTCCTTCCTTCTCATCAGGTGGCCAAAGTATTTGAGTTTCCTCTTCAGGATCTGGCCTTCTAAAGAGCAGTCACGGTTGATCTCCTCTAGGACTGACCGGTTGGATGGACTCTCAGGAGTCTTCTCCAGCACCAGAGTTAGCAGTTAGACTTATATACCGCTTCATAGGGCTTTCAGCCCTCTCTAAGTGGTTTACAGAGTCAGCATATTGCCCCCAACAACAATACGGGTTCTCATTTCACCCACCTCGGAAGGATGGAAGGCTGAGTCAACCCTGAGCCGGTGAGATTTGAACAGCCGAACTGCAGAACTGCAGTCAGCTGAAGTAGCCTGCAGTGCTGCATTTAACCACTGCGCCACCTCAGCCTCTAGTTCAAAGGCCTCCATTCTTTGGCGCTCAGCCTTCCTTATGGCCCAACTTTCACAGCCATCCATTGCAACTGGGAAAACCGTAGTCTTGGTTAGATGCATTTTTGTTACTCCACCTGTTTTACACTCCTATCTCCACATACATCATAGCTTGTTTGCTTGGGTTTATCATACAGTCTGTTATCTATTCTTCTTTGTTTATCTGGGCTTAGAGTTGGGCCTTTTAGGTGAAGTCAGCCATCCTGCCAGCTTTGGAACAGTCTCTCTTTTTTCCCCCATTATTATTGTTGTTATTATTTTAAGGTGGAGGGGGAAAAAAAGCATTTCAGATCATCCTGGCTTCTTAAGGCCATCCGCCAAGAAGTGCCCGAGGGCTGGAACGAGAGAGGAGACAGCCCCAAATATCCAAAGCGACTCCACTCAAACGAGAGGGGCTCTGCTGAGTTCAAAAGGTGAAATGAATGAATCTTCGTACGTCGTAAGAACAAAAATTGACATTCTTCAGTGGCATAAAGAGGCCTGAGAAGAAGGGAAAACGTAGCAAGAGCGAGTAAAAGCAGGTGTGAGGTTCGCCCTGTCAGGGAAACAGCTGCTGATAAGCCGGCCGAGCGAAGCTCTGCTTCATTTCAAACAGAACGGAGGTTTTTATTTTATTTTTTTTTTAAAGAAGAGAGAGAGAGAGAGAGGGAACGAGAGGGAGGCAGAGACGGAGGCAAAGAAGGCAGAAATAATTGCTGGCGCTCTCCAGTTAGCGAAGAATGCCTGGAGGCAGAGATCAGCGGGGCCATCTGATCGTTTTCCTTTCATTTCTATAACCTTAAACGCTCTGCTATTATAGAAGTCAGACTTGCCAGCAAGTCTCAGCAGCGGCCCCAGTTTCAAATTGGATCAGTCGGCAAAGGAATTGGGAGGAAGACTTTCCCCTGTGAAGTTATTTTTTTTTAAGGGAGTTTGAAGGGTGAAGCAAAAAAGAAAAGAAAAGGCCCATCCCAGGGACACTTCAAGTGGTTAGAGCAGTGTTTCTCAACCTTGGCAACTTGAAGATGTCCGGACTTCAACTCCCAGAATTCCCCAGCCAGCGAATGCTGGCTGGGGAATTCTGGGAGTTAAAGCCCGGGCATCTTCAAGTTGCCAAGGTTGAGAAACACTGGGCTAGAGGGTGCATAAAAACCAGAGGGAGAAGAACAACCCTCACCTTGAATGTTGACTCCTTTCCACTCCGCAGGCTCTTCCTGCCCGGGGATCTGCTTAATTTCTGTAATGGTAATGTGGAAATAAGCTGGGGTGCGAGGGAGAAATAAAGACGCCACTTAAGGAATGATCGTATAAAAGGTGGAGGACTCCTCAGCGGCATGAAGGGTCGACAAAGAAAACTTAGATAGGTTACGCTAACTTATCAGGCGATAAAAAGAGACGGAGGGGGATTTGTACTTTTAGAGAGAGGGAGGGAGAGCGAGAGAGTGCGTATAAAGTTATATTGGACTCTGACGAAGGGGGTGTATGTGTGAACATCCTTTTTGAGAATTGCATTATAATATTGGAGATTTGTACTTTCAGGCTTGCAAGAGAGAGAGAGGGAGGGCTAGAGAGAGGGGGAGGGAGGAAGAGGGAGTGGGAGGGAGGGAGAGTGGGAGGGAGAGAGAGGGAGAAGGAAAGAGAGAGAGGGAGGGGAGGGAGAGAGGGGGAGGGAGCAGGAGTGGGAGGAGGGGAGGGAGTAAGGGAGGGAGAGAGGGAGGGAGGAAGGAGAGAGACAGAGGGAGAGGGAGGGAGAGAGAGAAAATAAAATATTGGACTCACAATGGAATGAACATCCCTTTTGAGAAATGTATTATAATATTGGAGATTTGTACTTTCAGACTTGTGAGAGAGAGAGAGGGAGGGCTAGAGAGAGGGGGAGGGAGGAAGAGGGAGTGGGAGGGAGGGAGAGTGGGAGGGAGAGAGAGGGAGAAGGAAAGAGAGAGAGGGAGGGGAGGGAGAGAGGGGGAGGGAGCAGGAGTGGGAGGAGGGGAGGGAGTAAGGGAGGGAGAGAGGGAGGGAGGAAGGAGAGAGACAGAGGGAGAGGGAGGGAGAGAGAGAAAATAAAATATTGGACTCACAACGGAATGAACATCCCTTTTGAGAAATGCATTATAATATTGGAGATTTGTACTTTCAGACTTGTGAGAGAGAGAGAGGGAGGGCTAGAGAGAGGGGGAGGGTGGAAGAGGGAGTGGGAGGGAGGGAGAGTGGGAGGGAGAGAGAGGGAGAAGGAAAAAGAGAGAGGTGGGGGAGGGGGAGAAGGAGGGAGGGAGAAGGAGTGGGAGGAGGGGAGG
>NW_022473589.1:37500-120393 GCF_009769535.1 Thamnophis elegans
CCTGGCTGACGGCATCTGAAGGAGGCCCACCCTGTGGGATCTCACCGACCGTTGGGAGGTATGTGGCAGTAGGTGGTCTCGCACGCTATTGCCTGCTTTGAGAGGTTCGAGAGAGAGTGACTGGCCTGTTGTGGCCTGCTGGCAGCCAGCAGAACTGGCAGCAGAGTCAGATTGGGGAGGAAGATGAGCCAGTCCTGAGGTAAGTAGGGTAGTGCAGTGTATTGCTGGAGGCCGCCCATCTCCTCGGCTGAATTGGATTAAAGATGATGGCACTTTAGCAATGACAGAAAGGCATTTCTTTGCTGCGGGAAATCAGTTGCTTATTATTGTAGACAGAGACTTTGAACATGCTGGGAAATACACATGTGAAATGTTTAACACACGTGGAACCGAGAGAGGTTCCGACAAAAGGGCAAACGACAAAACCGCGCCCGACTAAACCGCACGACATCATCAACGTGGCAACAACAGAGCAGTGACAACAGCGCGGAGACAGAAGGGCGCTTTACAACAGCGCGTCGACAGAAAGCCGATTTAACTTAAGGTAAGGGTTAGGTTCAGGGTTAGGGTTAGGGGTTAGGTTTAGTTTTAGTTTTAGTTTTACAGCGCGCTTCTGTCGCTGCGCTGTTGTCGGTGCAATTCAGCGCTCATTCATCGGAGCGCTTTAGAACACGCGGTTTTGTCACCGAGGTTTAGTCGGGCGCGGTTTTGTCGTTCGCCCTTTTGTCGGTGAACCGAGAGAGGCAACATTAGCCTGAGTGTCATTCCTACTCCTACCTGTGATTCTCCTCAAAATGCTGCCCTGTCTCTCGATGATGATGGATGGGCTACTGTGGGAGTAGTGATCATAGCTGTGGTGTGCTGTGTGGTTGGCCATGGTATATGGCCATCCCTTGGGTGAGTGGTCATCATATACCACACGAGAAGGAAAAACGAAGATTGTAGTGTCACAAACACAGATGAGACAAACTTACCTGCAGATATTCCATGCTATCTGTCATCCCAAGGAACTTTAGCTGAAAGACAAGATGGATATGGGTCATCAGAGAATGGAAGCCAGCATCATCACTTTATACAGTCATCCCCCAAGGGTGGATATTTCTTTCAACAGAGAGAAAGCAATGGACGTCGTTATACAGATAGCTGTAGTGAAAATGACTTGCAAGGTGTAACAGCTAGTCCTGAGGGCTGAGGAAAGCTCAGATGAGGGCTCTGTGTCGGAGGCAGAGACGGGACCGAGGCTATCTGGCAGTGATCAGGTGCCTATGGAGCTAGACAACAGTGCGGCAGAGGAACATCTGGAGCCTGTTCCCAGTGTGTGCATCCATAGAGCTGCAAGAAAAACAACTAAGAAAGCAGGGTCATTTCAAGAATGGAAAGTTCTTTTTGTGACTGTAAGAGACTCCATGCCAAGTTTTGCCTTGCCCTGTGTTTGGAAGCTAGTTATTTGGCAGCTCTCCAAATGAGCTAAAGTTCATGTTGATAAACGTTCCTCCAGGCCTTCCTGTCCTCTACCATCCTCTGGAGTCCATTTAAGCTCATGCCGACTGCTTCGGTGACTCCATCCAGCCACCACATTCTCTGTCGTTCCCTTCTTCTTTTGCCCTCCATCTTTTCCAGCATGAGGCTCTTCTCCAGTGAGTCCTTCCTTCTCATCAGGTGGCCAAAGTATTTGAGTTTCCTCTTCAGGATCTGGCCTTCTAAAGAGCAGTCAGGGTTGATCTCCTCTAGGACTGACCGGTTGGATGGCCTTGCAGTCCAAGGGACTCAATGCAGGAGTCTTCTCCAGCACCAGAGTTCAAAGGCCTCAATTCTTTGGCGCTCAGCCTTCCTTATGGTCCAACTTTCACAGCCATACATTACAACTGGGAAAACCTCTATATCTATAGACATACCTCTAATTTCAAGGGAAAGCTTGCTAGGAGTATTTACAGATTGCTCTAAGTCCTAAAAATGGCCCTTGCTGCTATTTTTCTGATCAAGTGGCTTTGATGTTTTCTACCCAGTTTTTACTCAGTACCAGTTTAACCTTGAGATACCGATATCTCCGGTATCGGAGGGGAAACACACAATCTGGGATGCTTCCCTCGTCCGACGAGTCTTCCTTTTTTTCTCTCTTTGCTTTGCTCCTGCATTGTTGAGGGTGTGAATTTCTCTGCGTCCCAAAGGCAATTTCAGCCATGAATGGTTTTTATGAAGTGAAGTGGGGAACAAGGTTAAAAGAAAGCTCTTGCTGAGCGAGGAAGCATTCACTCCGAAGTTTAAATATGGGATACTTGCTAAATATGGGAAATATGGGATACTTGCTAAAAGCTTAGTGTGAAACACACACACAGAACCCTCCCCCCATTTGCTATTTAAAGAAAATCAAAGCCAAAATACACAGATGCTAAAAGCTGGCTGGATGCAAACTCATTGAGGCTTAGCAAAGGTCAACTCCAGCCGTAGAAACCTGAAGCTAACGCCACAAATTAGCTGGTTAATTCAACCCTCGGAAGTTGAGCAGCTGCCGCGAAGAAAGAGGAGGATCAACTGATTTTCCAAGGCACCAGAAGTTAAGACAAAGAAGCCATGGGTGGAAACTAATCAAGGAGAGAAGCAACCTGAGATCAAGGAGAAACTTCCTGACAGTGAGAACAATTGACCAGTTGAACGGCTTGACTTCAGAAGTTGTGGGTGCTTCATCACTCGAGGTTTTCAAGGAAAGACTGGACAGCGACTGGTCTCAAATGGAATAGGGACTCCTGCTTGAGCAGGGGGTTGGACTAGAAGACCTCCAGGGTCCCTTCCACTTCTATTCTGATTGATTGGCTCAATCCAGAGCTTTCACAGTTCTGTTCCTAAAAGTTCTGAAGTAGCAGAAGCTACCAAGCCAAAGTTCAGATTCTTGCAACTTTGAAGGGAATAGCAACAATCTCGTTGGTTATTTTCTCCTTGTGCCTTCTGTAACTTAAAACAATTTATGGAGTTATATGCAAGTTCAGAGCCGAACTCTGGTTAGAGATGGACATCAGTGAAAAAGGGCTAATAACCTTTACTTCTTTATTGAAGTCTTTTCAGAAGGATCTGTTGGCTAATATGGAAATAAGATGGTGACTGACAAGTTCCAGTTCTGTCTGTCTGTCTGCCTATCCTATCCTATCCTATCCTATCCTATCCTATCCTATCCTATCCTATCCTTTCCTTTCCTTTCCTATCTATCTATCTATCTATCTATCTATCTATCTATCTATCTATCTATCTATCTATCATTTATCTACCTACCTATCTATCACCTATCTTATCTATCAATCTATTTATCTATCTATGTATCTATCATCTACCTATCTATCATCTATGTATGTATCTATCGCACCATTTCAACCAAAGGGCGTCAGAATCTTCTTTGCCAGAGGCACAACCCAACCCAGATCCCACCCCCACCCCCCGGTCATCTATTTTTCCAGCCAAGAGAATTAATCTTCCTTTCCTCCTCAATGCATACCGCCCCCTACCCTCCAAATATTCAAAATATTTATTCAGGGTCCCTTATGGAATCAATGAACCGGGCTTGAAGTTATTTGACATCTCAATTATTCCAAGGCAAATACAGAAAGCTATTTGGCGAATGTCAATCAAGAGATTATAGGCGCCACTGACAGTTCGGTGAAGAATCACGGAGGAGGAATGCCGGGCTCTGTCACACCTTAATGTAAAATATTGCTGATTATGAAAATTATTTTCATAAGGCACCCTTCCCCCCCCCAGACCACTAAAGGCATTTCGACATTTATTGAAAATGAAAACCATAAAGAAGGAACATGTTCTTTCAAAGCTCAGTTCTCCACTAATTTAGAATCATTGATTAAGTCATTTAGTGATGGATCCAAATTGGGCTGTCAGATCTGGGAACAATTATGGCATATCAAAACTCTTAAGCAAATGCAGACTTAGTAAGTTCCACGCAAATGGGAGGAATGTGCAGAGCTGATGCAAAAAGTACTTTTATTTTGAAAAAAAGCAAAGCGGGGTGGCAGTTGACAAGACAAGATACAGAGCTATAGATGCTCAGATCAACGGTGAGTGATTTCTTTTCTGCCATTCTCCCCCGCAGAAAAAAGATCAAAGGCAGGGGAAAAGGTCTTTTAAACAAGTATTTCCTAATACTGTTTCTTTATTTTTATTTATTTCGTCAAGCAGGAATTAGGTAACAGATATAAGTATAAGCATGATTATGAATACATGAAATGAATACAAACACAAGGGAACATTTAGCAATAGCAATAGCAGTTAGACTTATATACCGCTTCATAGGGCTTTCAGCCCTCTCTAAGCGGTTTACAGAGTCAGCATATCGCCCCTAACAATCCGGGTCCTCATTTCACCCACCTCGGAAGGATGGAAGGCTGAGTCAACCCTGAGCCAGTGAGATTTGAACCGCTGCAGATAACAGTCAGCTGAAGTGGTTGCAGTACTGCACCCTAACCACTGCGCCACCTCGGCTCTTGCAATTTGGGCAGGGACAGTAGGCATGCTGGTGCGCTTATGCACGCCCCTTACAGACCTCTTGGGAATGGGGTGAGGTCCACAGTAGAGAGTCTAAGTTTAAAGTTTTGGGGGTTTGAGGATGTAACAATGGAGTCAGGTAGAGCATTCCAGGCGTTGACCACTCTGTTGCTGAAGTCCTATTTTCTGCAATCGAGTTTGGAGCGGTTTACCTTGAGTTTGTATCGATTGTGTGCTCGGGTGTTGTTGTGGTTGAAGCTGAAGTATTCATTGACAGGTAGGACACTGTAGCGGATAATTTTATGTACTACGCTTAGGTCAGATCAAAGAGGACAAAGTTTTAAGTTGCCGAAGCCCAACATTTCAAGTCTGGTGGCATAAGGTCTTCTGTTGCAAGCAGAGGAGTGGAGGAATCTTCTGGTGAAATATCTCTGGACTCGCCCACTGTTCTGGACTAGATGAACATCAAGGTCACTTCCAACTCTGTTATTTTACATTCAATGGAACAGAAATTGCCTTCGGAAGTTGTGGGAGCTTCATCACTGGAGGCTTCCAAGAAGAGACTGGACTGCCATCTGTCAGAAATGGTGTAGGGTCTCCTGCTCGGGCAAGGGGTTGGACTAGATGACCTACAAGATCCCTTCCAACTTTGTTATTCTGTCATTCTCTTGGTTCAACAAGAGGCCAACAGATTTATCCCCAGCTATCCCTATCGACTAGTAGCCTTGATCTACCCACATCAATCAGGGTTTAGTCACGTGGGTTGCATGCTAAGTGGACCCGGCACTTACCCAACAGACTATGGTTAAACGCTTGCTTACTGCAATATGTGAATGCGACATTTTAAACATCTGGCTCCATGATGGCGAACCTATATCACGTGTGTCAGAAGTGGCATGCAGAGCCATCTCTCCAGACACGCCAGCTGTCGCCCGTTGCCATTTCAGGTTCGGGCATGCACATGTGCACCAACCAGCTGGACTTCCCATGTGCGGGAATGCCGGAAACCAGAAGAGCTGGCGCCCATGTGCATGCTGGGAAGCTGAGCTGCCTGTTTCTGGTGTGCACAAGCTGATATTCACACGTGCATGCGTGCCAGAAACCAGAAAACCATGTGACCAGTGCATGCGCACGCCAGAAACTGGAAGCTCAGCTTCCCAGCATGCGCGTTCATGCTGGGGAACTGGTCTCCTGGTTTCCAGCACTACCCCTATGCCCATGCGCTCCCGTTTCAGCACTCGGTGCCAAAATGATTCGCCAACACTATCTAACTCAAACCAACCTGTGTAGGGATTGAAAGTGCCAAGCTTTTTTTTTATTTTCCTCCAATTTCTGGCTCGTTTTTTCCCCCCAACTTGCAGGCAGAAAAGGCCCCACTGGGGAATCTTCCTCTCCCTCCCTAAGGCAGGAGCGCCTGGCCCGTTGGGAAGGCAGCTCCTGAGCATACCATGCAATTTATAGATATTGGCAATCCGCTTTCTGTAATTCCCTGTTAGATTACTGTCTGCGGAAGAGTATATAACACAAGCGTTACAAAACGCTCGGAGCAAAACCTTCAATAACAATTTTGTGCTTATGATAACTTTCTCAATTTCCGGCTTTCGCGCCACTCCTTCCCTCTCCCCTTGCTCCGTTCTCAAGAAGCTTGTACCTATATTGAAGTTCTGCCTTGGGAACTTCTGTCACAAAAAGTAATAAACACATCAATCGGAAAGAAAGAATATTGGGCGGTTGCTGGCCTCCCCCATCTCCATCCCCATCCTCCTTTCCCTTCCCCCCCCTCTCCCAAACCGCATCCAACTACTTAACCAATCAAATTGGCAGTTGGCAGCGTGGCACTAAAGAGGTAACAACTCAAAGATGTGTTTTGATGCAAAGAATGTCTAATGAGTCTTGCACACCTGGTGCCATTTTGCACACACACACACAAACACACAAACTGCCGGGTGCTTTCTTAATCAGTTAATTACCATTTCAAGTGCCAATTATAGAGTTCAACCTTTGTTTGCAGGTATCTAGCTAGGGGATTAATTTGTAAAGCTGCTATCTGGCCAATATTTTGACAACTATTCCTCTGATTTCTCTGAGAGGTGCAGGAAATGAAGAAAAAGGAATTGCCTTAAGGAGAGGCAGAAATAACAGGCAAACAACACCGCTTTGACTAACTATAAAAGGGGGGGGGGGAAACGGAAGTAAGGAACATCTGATCGCTTAGTATACCACAGAAAGGTAACTGTCATTATCGCTGTTCCAATTTTACTCACCCCCCAAACCACATTTTTGCCAGGGTGTAAGGAGGATGGCGTCTAAATAAATTTGGAATTTGAAAATAGTTTAGGGTAAATGCCTATGGATCGTTTGATCCAACTTAGATCAAATATCATTTTCCCACTCTGCTTATGAATTTGAGATGACAGTTTCCTTTCTCAGGTGTGTAGCATTTGACAAAAAAAAATGAACAAAACTTGTTCGCTCATTAAAGCAAAACAAAGAAAACCAGTTTGATTGGCTTCATAAAAGAGTGATAGAACTCAAAAGCAAATCATTCTCAATATTTAAATCTGTCTTTCAATGTTCTCCCAGCCACCCTCCATGCCAATTAATGCAGTCACGGGAAGCTTCCCAATGCATGGATCTTCTATCATCTCCTGGATTAATAAAGTGGGAAAGCTGTCACAATATGGGCTCCTTTTACTGTATGGTAGCATGAAAGTACAATAACCAGCATGGGAGGGAGGGAGAAAGGAAAGGGAAAGGAAAGGAAAGGAAGATGGAAAGGAGAGAAAAGGAAGGAGAGAGGGTAGGAAGGGAAAGACGAAGAGTAGGAGCAAAGGAGAGGTAAGGGAAGAAGGAAGGGGAAGGAAAGGAGGAAGGAAGAAAGTAGAGAAGGGAGAGAGGGTGAAAAGAAAGAGGTAAGGAGAGGAGGATGGAAAGGAGAGAAAGAGGAGAGAGGGCAGGAAGGGGATGAGGAAAAGCAGGAGTAGGAGAAAGGTACAGGAAGAAGGAAGGGAAGGGAGAGCAGGAAGGAAGAAAGTAGAGAAGGGAGGAAGGGAGAAAAGAAAGGGAAAATAAGATGGTGTTATAACAGGAGGAAGGGATGGTAAATAAAGTAACCCAAACTGTATATTATAACCTATTAAATGAAATAATAAATGTATAAGAATGATAAATGCTAAAACACTTGTAACCAAACGACATGCTATATGTGATGATGGTTTTTTTTTCTCTGTTCTGTTTTTTCTTTTCTTTTTTCTTTTCATTGTTGTGGGTATGTGTTGTCTATGTAACAAAACAAAAACAAAATAATTAACCTGGCTTAGAACAGTGTTCACCAACTGGTGGTCCGTAGCTTATCAACCTGAGTGACGTTGAGTTGGCCATACCCTCAACGTCACATAACCACCAAGCCTACACAGCTGGTCATTAGGGCAGAGAACCGGTGGTTCAATAAGAGCTGAGGTAGCGCAGTGGTTAAATGCAGCACTGCAGGCTACTTCAGCTGACTGCAGTTCTGCAGTTCGGCTGTTCAAATCTCACCGGGTCAAGGTTGACTCAGCCTTCCATCCTTCCGAGGTGGGTAAAATGAGGACCCGGATTGTTGTTGGGGGCAATATGCTGACTCTATAAACCGCTTAGAGAGGGCTGAACGCCCTATGAAGCGGTATATAAGTCTAACTGCTATTGGTATTGCTATTTGAATCCCACCACTGAGCAACCTTCCAAGTTTACAAACATCTCGGATTAAAATATGCTTTATTAGAACGACACACGGACAATCCATCTGAAGTTCAGAGCCTCTGTTTTTTTTCCTTTAAAAAAAAAAATCCCCCTTCATTTTTTAATGCTCAAAACCACGCCACTCTTCCAAGAGCATGCACGGCAGTGAGGGTAGCGCGAGGTAGCACACCGGCTTCATCTACAATAGCCTGCAGGTATTTTCAGCTCCACAACTAACCTTCCAATTGGAGCCGAGATGAGTACAACCCAGAGATGAATGAAAAATAAATAAAGTGCCAATTTTACCTGGAGCTGTTTCCTATATTGCAAAGATTCCATTCCTGCTTGAATTGGATTCTGTCATGAAACATTAATTGAGTGAGACAACTAAATATTAATAGAAGAGTAAAAACAACAAAGGGGTGGGGGGGGAAAGAGGGGAGGGGAGGAGAGTTTTGCCGTGATTTGGGCACAGCGCATGAAAGGTTGTACATTAGGAGCCGGTCCAAAGAACAAGACAAAGGTAGTAGCACATCAGCAGATGTTTTAGATCTTTAATCCCTTTTTCTGGGGCATCTTGGCTTCTTCTTATCTTTTGAGTCTGAAATGATGGTTTTTTTGGATCAGATCTTCCCATTTCGATTCCTCAATTTGTATCAGGCTCATTTTATTTGTATATTCTTTGGGGAATCTGATAGTGGCTAAAGCTTTGATCAGGAAGGACTGAATGGACTGCCGAGTTCTTAGATTAAGCATCCTCAAACTACGGCCCGCGGGCCAGATATGGGCCGCCAATGCAAAGTATCCGGCTGGTGCAATGGTGGGATGAAAAGCAATAGCAATAGCAATAGGAGTTAGACTTATATACCGCTTCATAGGGCTGTCAGCCCTCTCTAAGCGGTTTACAGAGTCAGCATATCGCCCCCACAGTCTGGGTCCTCATTTCACCCACCTCGGAAGGATGGAAGGCTGAGTCAACCTTGAGCCGGTGAGATTAGAACCGCTGAACTGCAGATAACAGTCAGCTGAAGTGGCCTGCAGTACTGCACCCTAACCACTACGCCACCTCGGCTCCTCAAAGCAGATGCCAGCTTGTAAAGAAGTGCTTTAAAAGTCTCTTTTTTTAAAAATGGAGAATTTTTAATAAATTTTACAAATATTTCCCCTTCCCCTTCCCTCCCCCCCATCCCAACCCTCCCGCCCTCCAACCCTCCCTCCCCCCAACTTCCCAGAGCAAAATACAGGGTATAAACATTTAACAATCATACACTAACATAAGCTAGCTAACTATACTTTAAAAGTCTTTAAAAACAGCCATTCAGATGTTTTTCACAGCCATGGGATCCATTAAAAGTGTTTAAAAGTCATTAAAAGATTTTAACAGTCACTAAAAGTCTTTAAAAGTTTTTTTTTTTAAAGTTTTTAAAATCAGGTCTTTTTCACAGCCATGTGATCCATTAAGAGACTTTAAAAACAGACTTTCAGATGTTTTTCACAGCCCTGTGATCCAGGGCCGGTGGGTGAGTAGGAGAGGGGGCGGTGCTGGCTTGCAAAGCAGCTGTCAGCTTGCAAAGTAGTGCTTTAAAAGTCTTTAAGAATGCTTTAAAAACAGCCTCCGGGGGACCTTAGAGGATCTTGATATCACGGAATTCCTGTCCCCTGATCTTCAATGTTGGCTGCAGCTCTCCAGGGTTTCAAACCAAGCATTTCCTTAGCTCCAAGCAAACCGAGGAGACTCTTGAGTACAGAGAGTAGCTACTCCGCCACTAAGCGCAGGGTCCTTTTGCTCAATTGTTCAGCATCAGTGGACTAATAGCAAAAGAAAACAACCATTTTTGATGTCCGCAGAAAGCAGAAAGGCTCCCGCACAGGTGCCGTGTTTTACAATCCTTCCCTATCTTGTCATTCTGCACAGTTCCCTGAACAAATTGCCTGTCATTTTTTTTTGAAGATTAAACCTGACATCGGAGGAACTGACAAGTCATCCTCAGCTCCTGACATCCAACGCGGAAACTTGGAATTTTGCTCCACTCGGTCTTCGGATTTGTCTTCAGAGATTCGCAAGGAGGGAGGGAGATTTCAAACCACCATTATTGTGCCCCTGCCTTTATTAAAAACACACTTATAAAGAGGACTCTTTGTTTTCCTTATTGACTTCTTCATCAAAAAAATATAAATATATCTTTCTTTGCATAGGATGCTGTACGACTCTATCAAAAAAAAAAAAGAGAGAAAGAGAGAGAGAGAGACAGGAGGTAATATTGAAAAACATCAAAACAGACCAGGGGAATATATATTTTCATTACTCTTTAATACGTTCTTTTAGAGGCCTTTAAAAAAACACACATGCCCCCAAGGTATCCGTAGAAATGTGTGCTATAAATAAGTATTAAATAGTAATTCCAGCAATTTGATCTATTGTGCCTTTCCAGTGGTTTGCCTCACGAAGCTAATGGTTTCTCCCTTGGAAATTACCATACAGATTCTTCCTTTTGATAAATAAAACGGAGTTACATTTTCTCCCCCCGG
This sequence comes from Thamnophis elegans, assembly GCF_009769535.1. NCBI lineage: Eukaryota > Metazoa > Chordata > Lepidosauria > Squamata > Natricidae > Thamnophis > Thamnophis elegans. The sequence goes on from NW_022473589.1 coordinate 48,232, forward strand.
TAGTGATTCTTCTAATTACCAGAGAGAATAGCCGGGAACGCATAATCGTGATATTTCGATCTTTGATATGATCGGCGAGCGAGATTTGTTTTGACGGTTTGTGATCGAGTCACAAATGAAGCGTCGGACATCTCAATTATTGGCTTCGATCTACACAAGGTGTTTTGAATTCATCCTTGCTCTTCCGGCTGCACAAATGTACCGATTTTCTGTGGCTAAGTGAGGCATTTCTTAAGTGAGTTTTGCCTCATTTTACAACCGTTCTTGCCATAGTGGTTGTTAAGTAAATCCCTGCGGTTGATTGGTTACTGACCTCGTTGTTAAGTGGATCTGGCTTCCCCATTCTCTGCTGGTCAGGTTGCAAAAGATGGATTACATGACCCATGAACCGTCATAAATATGAGTCAGTTGCCAAGCGTCCGAATTTTGATCGTGAGACTGTGGGGATGCTGGTTGTGAGTGTGAAAAAGGGTCGTAAGTCACTTTTTTCAGGAGAGGAGGAGGAGGACTATGGAGTCCTTGCTGGTCTCTGAGCTTGGTGGTTTTCTTGCAGACGTTTCACGACCAATCAAAGTAACATCGTCAGTGCTAGAAGGGAGTGGTTTGGGGGGAGAGGAGGAGGAGATAACTGTGGGATTGTTGGTGCTCTCCAAGCTTCTTGGTTTTCTTGCAGATGTTTTATTATTAAACTCCACATCATCAGTAACAGGATGGGGTTTGAGGAGTGGAGGAGGAGGAGAATGGGAGGAAAAGGAGGAGGAGGAGGAGGAGGAGGAGGAGGAAGAAGAGGAGGAGGGGAGGAAGAGGACTGGGAGGTCCTTGGTGCTCTCTGATCTTAGTAGTTTTCTGGCAGATGTTTCATTACCAAGCTCAGTAACATTGTCAGTGCAGGAGGTTGGACTGGGCCCCTTTCCAGTCCTATGGTTCTATGGGTGAGCCTAGAATGTTATAGGCCCATGATGGCAAACCTATGGCACATGTCCCGGAAGTGGTACACAGAGCCATCTCTCCGGGAACACCAGCCATCACACGTTGCTCTTCCAGGCTCCGGCACGCACATGTGCACTAGCCAGCTGGTTTTCACATGCGCCAGAAACCAGAAGAGCAGCTCCCTGGTGTGCATGTGCATGCCAGAAAGCTGAGCATCTGGTTTCTGGCGTGTGCATGTGCCCCAGGCAGCTGGTCTTTGCACGCCTGGCCACACCGGAAACCAGAAGACCCTGTCACCAGTGGAAATGCGCATGCCGGAAACCGGACAATTAATCAGTGGAACAACTTGCCTCCAGAAGTTGAGAATGCTCCAACCCTGGAAGTCTTTAAGAAATTGTTGGATAGCCATTTGTCTGAAGTGGTGTAGGAATGAGGTTGGACTAGAAGACCTCCAAAGTCCCTTCCAGTTCGTCTTTCCAACTCTAATTCTAATTCCATTCTATTCTTTCCATATTCTATTGTATTCAATTCTATTCCATTCATTCTAATTCTATTCAATTTAATTCTATTCTTTCCATATTCTATTCTATTCATTCTAATTTTATTCTATTCAATCTTATTCTTTCCATATTCTATTCTATTCATTCTAATTCTATTCTATTCAATCTTATTCTTTCAATATTCTATTCTATTTATTCTAATTCTATTCTATTCAAACTTATTCTTTCCATATTCTATTCTATTCATTATAATTCTATTCAATTCAATCTTATTCTTTCAATATTCTATTCTATTCATTATAATTCTATTCTATTCAATCTTATTCTTTCCACATTCTATTCTATTCATTCTAATTCTATTCTATTCAATCTTATTCTTTCAATATTCTATTCTATTCCATCCTATTCCATTCTATTCTAAAGAGCTGGAGAACATCACCTCACCCTCCAGGGGGCCAGAGATGTGAAGTTACTGTATTTGCCATGTGATCCATTAAAAGTGTTTAAAAGTCATCATTATTTGCCTTCTTTTCCAGATGTGTGTTTGAATAAGCTCCCCTCCCTCTATCCCCTGGTTCTTTCCCCACCTCACCGGTGTGACCCGATATGCCAACTCCAGAGACGATGGATGGGCTTCGACCCCCCCCCCACCCCACTTCCTTGAGTAATGTCAGTGCTGAGCCTGCCCCTTGCAGGAATGCGGCTCTTATGCCCCGTGAATCTTCCTAACTAAACGGCTGTAATTATCATTCCCCCTGAGTGGCATCAAATGTTATTTAACAGCCAGTCCTCTTCGATGTGACCTGCCTTTCAAAAAAAATAAAAAAATAAATCTTGGCGACTCAAGGGACCAGCAATCTATTACCAAAAGAATTGCTCCGACCCCATTAGCCAGAGTGGCAGAAGAACACTTTGAACGAGAGACACGACCACGGGCATCAAAGGAAGGATTGCAGCCCTGTGTTAGCTCTGAACAGGCCAAAGAAGGAAACACTCCCTCTCCCCTCCACACCCCTTCTTTAATAGGAAGCCAGTTCTAAAGTCTTTTTGCATGCTTTATAAGCCAGGGATGTGCTAAAACCAGGATTGTCCAACTTTTAAGGCTTGTGGACTTCAACTCCCAGAATTCCCCAGCCAAAACTGTGCAGGCAGGACAAGAAGTAACTGATGAGAAAGATCAATCAATCAGAAGAGAGCTGGAAGGGACCTTGGAGGTCTTCTAGTCCAACCCCCCTGCTCAAACAGGAGACAAATATATACAATTTGAGAAAGGTGGCTGTCCAGTCTCTTCTTAAAAACCTCCAGTGATGAATCTCCCACGACTTCTGAAGGCCAGCTGTTCCACTGGTTATTTGTTCTTGCTGTTAGGAAGTTTCTCCTAACTGTTAGGTTGCTTCTCTCCTTGATTAGTTTCCATCCATTGTTTCTTGTCTTGCCTTCAGATGTTTTGGAAAATAGGTGGACCCCCTCCTCCTTCTTCCTCTTACTCATCCTCCTTCTGTCTTCAACACAGGCAGATCCAACCTAAACACTTCCTGACAATGAGGACGATCTATCCACAATCCATCCAACGATTTACCTCCAGATGTTATGGCTGCTCAATTGTGGAGGTTTTTACGAAGAGATTGAACAGCCATTTGTCCAGATTTGTCTCCTGTTTGAGCAGGGAAATGGACTAGAAGATCTCCAAGGCCCCTTCAAATTTTCTATTCCATTCCATTCCATTCCATTCTACATTCCAATATTCTATTCTATTCCATTCATATTCCAATATTCTATTCTATTCTATTTCCAATATTCTATTCTATTCCACATTCCAATATTCTATTCTATTCTGCATTCCAATATACTATTCTATTCCATTCCGCATTCCAATATTCTATTCTATTCCATTCCACATTCCAATATTCTATTCTATTCTGCATTCCAATATTCTATTCTATTCCATTCCACATTCCAATATTCTATTCTATTCTGCATTCCAATATTCTATTCTATTCCATTCCACATTCCAATATTCTATTCTATTCTGCATTCCAATATTCTATTCTATTCCATATTCCAATATTCTATTCTATTCCATTCCGCATTCCAATATTCTATTCTATTCCATTCCACATTCCAATATTCTATTCTATTCCATTCCACGTTCCAATATTCTATTCCATTCCACATTCCAATATTCTATTCTATTCTGCATTCCAATATTTTATTCTATTCTAGTCCATTCCACATTCCAATATTCTATTCTATTCTATATTCCAATATCCTATCCTATCCTCCCTAAAAGCAAAAGAAGAGGCTTCCCTTGACAGCTTTCCTACCTTCAGAGCAGTGAGCTGATTTCATTTCTGCCGACAATTACTTACAGCTAATGCAAAGTCAACTATCAGTCCAATTTGAGGATTGTGAGATGGGAGCAAAGGGCCTTTCGCTGTGAACCTTGACATTTGTTTGGCTTCTCTGTTTAATCAAGAGCTTTTTGTAGGACTGATGAATATTGTCTAAAGGCAAGTGCAGACAGGCAAAGAGATCTGTATCTTCAGTAATCCATTTAGCTGGACACACATGTGTGTCTGGGGGAAGGGGGGGGACCGATTTCCCTGCCATTTGGTCCAGCAGCAAGGATGAAAAATGAAGCGGGGGGGGGGGGAAGTCAAGAAACGGGATTTTGCTCAAGGTACCCGTTGCAATTCAATAAAATGATTGGAAAGAAGGATTCCTTCTCCACCCGATCCTGCTTCTCCTTAGGAAAGATTCAGATTTCATCAGAAAAAAACATATAGCCGGGATGGCACACCTGTGGCACATGTGCCGGAAGTGACATGCAGAGCCATCTCTCCGGGCATGCCAGCCGTCACCCACTGCTCTTCCTGGTTCCAGCATGTACATGCGCGCCGACCAACTGATGTGCGTGGGAGCGCCAGAACCCGGAAGAGTAGCTCCCTGGTGAGCATGTGCGTGCCAGGAAGCTGAGCTTTCAGTTTCTGGCGTGCACATGCATGTTGGTCACCTGGTCTTCGCACGTGCATAGGAAACCAGAAGAATGTGTGTGAAGAGCGTACATGCACATGCCGGAAACCGGAAGCTCAGCTTCCTGGCGTGCGCATGGGTGCTAGGGTGCTGCTCTTCCAGTTTCCAGCATTCCAACCGCATGCACTAGCTCCCGTTTCACAACTCGGTGCCGAAAAGGTCCGTCCACACTGACATATGGCATTCAATGCCATGGTTTGGTAGAGTCCAAACTGCGTTATCTCTGTGCTTTGTTGTGTGATGATGCAACCCTCTCTCTGACCGACAAAATCCTGTTTGTGGTTGCTCAGGGGAAAAAGAACAGCCAAGAGGATAATTTCTCCTGTTGGATAATTTGCTGGACCAAAGTATAACTTCATTAAATCTCAAAAGGCGACTTAACAGAAAGCAGAATAATCGAGTTGGAAGGGACTTTTGAGGTCTTCTAGTTCAACCCCGTGTTCCAGCAGAATAATGTTATTCCACATTTCTTGGGTGACTCGATGGTGTTTCTTCGTCATGCAACCAAAGACCATTAAATATCAATAAACATCAATCAGACAAGCATCAGTTGGTCCTTTATTTCTCATTACCTATCTGAAATGCTCTTTGGTGTGGATATTGCTTTTAGCTCCAAAACAGATTCCAGATAAACCTGCTCCAATGTCCTTTTTGTAGCTCAGGGCCAGTGGTGGGATTCAGCCAGCTCGCACCTATTAGGGAGAACCAATTGGTAACTTTCTAAGTAGTTCAGAGAACTGATTGTTGGAAGAAATCTCCTTTTGTGTTTTTCCCACTTTACAGGGCTAATCCTGTAAGGAAGGCAGGAAGGAAACATTCTGGTGTTGTTTCTGTAAGCAAGTCTTTATTGACCTGCTTACAGAAACTGCCTCTCTGGTTAACCCATATTACACTGTGACAGCTAAGGCGAAGCGTCCATCGACCTGAGTGACCTTGAGTTGGCCATGGCCACCCAGTCACATGACCACTGAGCCCCACCTACCCAGATGGTCATTAGGGCAGAGAACCGGTTGTTAAATTATTTGAATCCCACCACTGCTCAGGGCTGCAAGGAAACAATCAAGCTAAGAGAGCACGAAGAACCACCTTCCTCCTCCTTTCTGCAAACCCCTTCCCTTCTAGCCCTGATGAAGTTACCTAGTTGGGTAATAAAACGCCTGCAAGAAAGCTCAGAGCACCCGTTTTAGATTTGTTTCTCAACCAACCGTGCTACTGAATATGGCTAAATCCACAATTAATCAACGGGCTTCTTTGCTTTAATTGGTCTTCTTTGGTCCTTCTTAGCAGTGGGACTTCAAACATTTTCTGAGAAAGCTTTTCTAATCTTCCAGAATTGTCTGTAGTTCAAATATTATATCATCAAGATTGAAAGGTAATGGCATGATGGGATCATTCTCCTCCCAGTAAGGCTGGCATTTTGGTCGCTCGTCCTCCGGTAAGTTTTCTGAAAGTGGTGAATGGCACCTAAAATGAAAAAAAGAGGAGGTGGGGGGGGGGGGAGAAAAGATTGGAAATTAGTTACTGGAAGCAGTTCAAGATTTAACTTTTTAAGACGCAACCTCGGGAAATCACAATAAATGCATTGAACAAATTGGTGCTATGCAGAAATTTTATTTTGCAGGGGGGGGGGTTGCAGGGGGAACACATTCAATTTGACGGAAAAGAAATGGTTTTCACTTGTTTCGATTTTTTTCCCCCCTCCAAAGAGAAATCATGTGTAATTGTGGGCAGGCACAGAGATCTTAGATATAAGAAACTCGAAAAGTATAAAGTTGGTGTTCAATTTTCAATGTCAAATTGTCCTTTCCGTGGTTTGTAAATTGTAACCTCCTTGCCTTTTAATTTATAATTTAAGAGAAGACTTCCGAAGGAAAGGTCCATATATTATTTTTTTAAAAAGCATATAAAACCAGCAACATTTTTTTGTCGTCTCGCAACAAGAAAATAAATTCAAAAAATGTAGTATTTTTAAAACACTGTATTTCTGAGAGTGGAAAAAAAAGCCCTTTTGCAAAAGAAACTTTGCAAATGATGGAAAGTGAGGTTTCGGAAGTATGTCGGAAAGAGAAACAGACAACATATATTGGATTCAGACGTAATCATGGTTTAACTGCTGTGGAGAGGAAAGCACTACAGAGAGCGATCAATTCAGCACAAGAAACCATTGGTTGCCCTCTAACACCCCCGGGTGACATCCAGTGGTGGGATTCAAATAATTTAACAAACGGTTCTCTGCCCTAATGATTTCTTCCAACAACCAGTTCACCAAACTGCTCAGAAAGTTAACAACCGGTTCTCCCGAAGTGGTGCGAACCGGCTGAATCCCACCAATGGTGACATCACCAGGTCTCACTACTTTAGCAGAGTAAGGAAGATACTCAGAGATGATTCACATTCAGCAGGTTCTCACCAGTTCTGGAGAACTGGTAGTGGAAATTCTGAGTAGCGGTTCGGAGAACCGGTAAATACCACCTCTGACTGGCCCTCCCCACATCTATTCTCTGCCTCCCAAGTCCCAGTTGATCGGGAGGGAATGGGGATTTTGCAGTAACCTTCCCCTGCCATGCCCATCAAGCCACGTCCACAGAACCAGTGGTAAAAAAAAATTGAATCCCACCACTGATTCACACCCTGGTCAGTGTCTCTTCGCGCTTCTACCATCGGGCAGAAGACATCAAAGCATAGTCAGCCGAACAAATAGGTTTAAAAATAGGTTCTATCCTTGGGCTGTCCGACTCTTAGACACAACCACAATCACTCCACGCACACACAGAAGCATATGACTAATTTTCCTTTTTCTTTCCTTCCTTTCCCCCCCCCTAATTATTTGCATTGGGATTATTCTTTATGCTATTTATGTTGTTTGTATTTTTTCTCAGATTGCACCAGTGAGGCTAAAACCAATTTCGTTGTATACATGATGTACAATGACAATAAACGCTATACCAGGGATGAAATCTACTTAACATCACTACTGTGTTTGCAAATTTGAGGGCGCTCGCATGAGACACCTCTGCGCATGCGCAGGACCTTTCACGCATGTGCGGGACCTTCCGCGCATGTGCAGAGTGCCAAAAACAGAGGTGATGATGTCCAGGTGGGTGGGCGGAGCCTGTTATCAAGCGCACCTGTGAAAATAAGTACAACAGCGAGGACAGGAATCCGCTGTGCCACGCGATTAAGATTAGCTAGAAATCCTGCTTTCTAGCTAATATAAATCGGACGTCACAACTGATCGTCGGAAATACCAGCTCGCCCGAACCGGTAGCATTTTTTTACCATTGTTTTGGGCGAACCGGTAGCATTTCACCCCTGGGCTCTTCTATATTAATCATGCTTAGACTCCCTTAAATCAATTAGACCAGAATGACCAACTTAGATTTCATTGATGTCAAATGATACATTTTATTGTCCGATTAATATAAAAAGCTGTTTCCTTCTTCTGTAGAACACCCATTCATAGAGAAAATTCAACCTGCCCGCATTTCGATGGCAAATTATTTCTTCATTACTCCATGTCTTATCTGGAGTGGTTGCTTCCTGCTTATCCTTTTTTTTTTTTTTGCCTTATTACGAGATTATTGAGGGAGATGGAACCAAATTTATTGAGCTAAGGTCACAAGGTAGATTAAATAATATTGCAGGAGGGTGGCTTGTAAATCTGAGAGATCGGCAAAAGGGAAGAAGAAGAGAGGAGGGGGGGGGAGGGAGGTGGCTGGTTGCAGATGAAGGGTAATAACAATTTCCGCTGATGAATAGATGGGCGAAACTGGAGCAAAATTAAATTAAGAGGTTAGCGGTCGCTACGTTCTCAGAGAATCCCTTTGAATTACACTGTTTCTTATTAAGGGGGATCTCCATCAGCTTAATTATCATAAGCAACCGAATCTGTGCGGGAAGATTTTATGAGTGGTAAACCCCAACCATCTCAGAAGATTATGTTCTAATAAAGGCTGCCACTTAATTCTCCCGTACTAGTGAATTTGTAGCCATTTAGTGTTTCCCATCTTAGTTTTTTTTTAAACCGCTGTGTGTTTTAATTTGCCAACTGCTGGCTCATTATCCAATGCTTATGAAAGGGTGCAAAATAGGAGGAGGAAGACAGTTGAAAGACAATGTTTGAGAAACACCCTTTTTCCAGGTAGCTTATTTGCTAGGGGGGTCATGTGACTGAGTGGGCACGGCCAACTTGATGTCAGTCACGTCGAGGGGCGCCTCGCCGGCCTCTACTCGCCCCTCCCCTCCCAGCCACTCCTCGCCTACCCACCCAGGCTCCTGAGGGCCCCAATAGGAAGCAGTTGTTGAAGCCACCAGGAGAAAGAGTTGGCAAAACAGCTGGCTCAGTTCAAATTGGACCTGACCGAGAAGGAGGCTCAGTAGAAGCACCTCACTGAGGACTAGGAGCATGGGCGTTCCAAGCAGAGGGAAGACCTGCGGGAGTGCAAGGCCAGGTGCCGGCACCTGGAGGCTCAGCGGGCTGAGATGGTCAACCAGTTCCAGCCCCACTGGAATGAGGCCCTCCGGCTCTTCGCCACCAGCAATACTTCCCTCCAGCCTTCGCTGAAAGCCCCACACCAGGAGGCTGAAGCAGACCCCAAGTCAGAATTTCTGCCCCCCCTCTGCCCCACACAAAAAGACCCCCAAGGGGGAGACTCTCTGCAGCAACACAAACGTCCATTGCACATATCCATCCCTGAGGCTGTAGTTTGAGGACCCCTGATTTAATGCAATATAAAAAAAAACCGCTAATAATTTTTCTGCGGACCACCAAATTTTTCCCGCGGATCACCAGTGGTTCCCGGGCTACCAGAGTGAACGTTACTGTGGTATTAATTAAATACCCAACCTCAGCTCCAAAGTACCACATCTACAAAAGGCTACCAGGGTGCCCGAAGTAACATAAAGCAGAACACCACGTCTTCATTTGCAGCCGAAGAGTTCAGGGACTAGCCCCCCCTCAACAATTAACCGATTAATGCTTTCAACACCCTTCCAATGATTAATGGATGCCATGGCTTGGCCACGTTTCACCCTTGAGAAAAGGATGGGACATAAACCTACCCAAAAAGGGGCATCCTTTCTCCTGGGGATTATTGATGGCGGAGGAAACACCCAGAGGACGGCGTGTGTCAACTTCGCACCCATGTCGGAAGGCGGTTAATTGCGGCGCTACCTTCTCGAGCACTCAATCCCTGGTGCATTACAGCACAAGGACAGTATTAACACATCACATTCCTATATATCTTCTCCCGTTCCACTTCCGGCTGTGATAATAGCATCTGTTAACATGCATTAAGTACCATAAAGTAGCACATCACTTCATAAATAATAAGATTAACCGACCTCGGGGTCCTGAAGAGAGAGAGAGAGAGAGAGAAAAGAGTAACGTGTTTCAATGTTCTCATTTATTTAAAATACAAATGAAAGGAACACAAGTTACTTTTTTTTTTTGTCTTTGGGGGAGAATCCTCTTAGCATAAATATTAAATGGCGCCTTTGATAAAACCGTGCCATGTTGAAAAAAAGTGAGGATTTGTCGCGCACAGGGAACTCAAGGTAGTGTTGAAAGAAATGTCCTTCTGGGTTCAGCTCCAAGTGGGGGAAAAGACCCTGGAGACATGGAGGCTGCTTGGAAAGATGGTTTATTGTTGGACAGGGCCACATGGCTTGAGCCCTGAACAGAAAAGGTGATCACATGCTGCTTCAATGTTGGTGGAGAAGAAGAGAGAAGAAGGGCTGAGGAAGGGGCTTGCTAGGCTTTTATACCCTGTTCAGTCCCACCTCTCTGTTTCCTGTTCCTGTGTAAGAAATGTATTCTGACTGGTTGTCAGACTCCCATGGTGCCATGCAGGGGGCTACTCTCTAGGCTGTGATGAGTTCTCAGATGCCTTGTGGTCAGTTGAGTAATATCCCTTCCCCCTACAGCTGCAGTGAGGAGAAGTCTTTATTATGTAAAGTGGGCTAGCCTGGCCATTTTAATGGCCCATTAGCTGGGGATGGGCAGAAAGCTACAGGCAACTATTCTGTCTTTTAAAACATGTTTCTTTTCACATCCAGAGAAATATTCTGCCTTTTCAATATTTCCTAGGATATTTCATTTTTCTGGGAGAGGGCTGGATGATAACTTCCCACAGTAGGATCTGAGCAGAGAGCATTGAGCATCACGTTTTCCTGGTCCTGAGCTGTGTGATAACCCTGGGTTGGAAACTTCTCTCTCTTCACCTTACTAAAAAAAAAATGGATGTCATTAATATGCAATACAAGTTGAAACCAATTGCAAACTCTGACAAGGGGTTCACCGACAAATGCGCGCTCAAGAAAAGCGTGCTGACGAAACCGCGGGGAGAAAACTGCGAGTTCGAAATCACGCCGACGAATGAGTGCAGAAGCGCGACGACAACAGCGCGACGACGGAAGCGTGCTCTTAACCTAACCCTAAACCTAACCCTAACCCTTACCTTAACCGTAATCGCGCTTCTGTTGGTGTTCTTTTGTTGGCGCGCCTTTGTGGGCGCGCTGTCGATATCGCGGTTTTATCACCGTGGTTTTGCCGGTGCGCTGTTGTTGGTCGCGCATTTGTCGGGTCACGCTGACAAGGTGCTAAACATTCAGGATTTTTTTTCTCCCCTTAGTTGCGTGTCTCACTGTGTCTCTATTGGAAGAAACGTCCATCTTCTTTCAGTTCCAAGTGAGGGAAAAAGACACTGGAATCATGGAGGCTGTTTGGAAAGATGGCTTAATGGTGGACAGGACCACATGGCTTGAGGTCCTGAGCAGAAAAGGGAAAAGATGCCGAGAATCTCTGGGTTTTATGCTCTCTCGGGGCTTTGAACTTCCTGGGGCACAGGAAGAATATCCTGATTGGTTGCTGTCAGAGGTCCCAGCTAGCTTTGTAGGTTGCCTGTGTGCGACGTTTGGTTGAAACTTGGTGGGTGGTGCAATGAAGGGCAATGAAATGGGGTAGATCTTTGTTATGTAGAATAGACTGTCTCAGGCCTTAACGGCCCATTGACAAAGGTGGGGGTGAGTCTGTTAAGAGTGAATCTGTTTCCTGCCTAAAAACTTGTTTCTCCTTTTCTCATTCAGGGAAATATAATATTCTGCCTTTTTAAATATTTCCTAGCATATTTCATTTTTCTAGGATGCTAACTTCCTACATCTCTTCCCCCTCTCCGCATTTGATACGCCAGGTGTAGCATTTCAAGGCAAAGGTTTTCTTAATACATTAGTATATTTGGGTGAGTCTTCAGTTCTTCAATCAGCAGAGGTTTCGTGAATGTTAATAAGAACAAAGGACTTTTCAAGGGTTAGACTTATATAGCAATAGCAGTTAGACTTACATACCGCTTCACAGGGCTTTCAGCCCTATGAAGCGGTAGGGGTGACCCTATTCAGGGTGACCCTATTGGGGAGGTTGAAATTCAGCTAAACTCAAAACCATATAGAACATAGAATCATAGGGTTGGAAGGAACCTTGGAGGTCCTCTAGCCCAACCCTGTTTGAGCAAGAGACCCTATAAGCGTAGACAAATGGTTATCCGGTCTCCAGGATTCAAAATAAGGCCATTTAAGGGTAATCAGTGGTGGGATTCAGCCAGTTCGCACCTATTCTGGAGAACCAGTTCTTAACTTTCTAAAAGGTTCAGAGAACCGGTTGTTGGAAGAAATCTTCTTTTGGTTTTTTCCCGCTTTACGGGGCTAATCCTGTAAGGAAGGCAGGAAGGAAACATTCTGGTGTTGTTTCTAGCCTCATCTTTATTGTGAAGATAGGAAGGTCCCTGCCTATCATCCCTGTCCTACTCTCCCCATTTATCTGTACTCTTTTCCTTTGTTCAGGTCCATGTTTATACTGATATCTGTTATCTCGTATGTGTTTGACAAACTAAATGCAATAAAAATAAAATCCAGAAGTGCCATCAAAGTTTTTTTTTCATGCAACATCTGAGCCTTCACCATGCCGCTGTATTTAACTAATAGCCTGTGATGGATCCATCCTTCTCATGAACGTACTGAAGCCAAGGTCTCCGTGTTCATTATCCAGTGTGCAAAACCGTATATCCTTCTGCCTCTCTCGAGTGGATAACTCATAAATTTTACTATGACACGTGTCTCAAGTCCTTAGAAAATGGATCAAGGAGAGACACCTACCAATTTATCAGCAATTCATCAAGTCCCCTTTGATGTATGTCTTTTTCTCATAGCGTTCATTTGATTTTCCCCAAGAGAAAGAAAACAGAAATTTGCTTAGAGCAGTGGTAGTCACCCTGGTCCCTACCACCCACTAGTGGGCGTTCCAGCTTTCATGGTGGGCGATGGGAGTTTGCTGTAACTCTGCTTTGTAAATTTTATAAAGTTACTTCCCTACTTTATAAATCACCATTACTGTGGAACCGGTGGGCGGTCAGAAAATTTTACTATTAACAGAGATACAAAAGTGGGCAATAGGTATAAAAAGGTTGACTACCCCTGTTTTAGAGCATTGTCCATAAATTTAAAAAATATTATTTTTTCACATAATTTCAATGATATTAAATATTAATTATTTAAAAAGCAAGTTACTCCAAGCATGTATTAATCCAGTTTGGAGAGGGTGAGTAGTTTAGGAGAAGATCCCACTACTGCATTGCTTTCGTATTGCTCATTTTTAAAATCTAATTCTTGGTTAATTTTCATGTTTTCATTCTTAACGCTGAAGGTGTTCAGTGTTTTACTGTTGTTCTTATTTTATATTATGTTTGACATTGTTGTAAGCCAGCTGGAGTCACTTGACAGTGACTCCCTAAACATAGGAGGAATGGTTGCAGGAATTGGGTATGTCTATGCTGGTGAAAAGAAGGACAAGAGGTGACATGATAGCAGTGTTTCAGTATCTCAGGGGCTGCCACAAAGAAGAGGGAGTCAAACTGTTCTCCAAAGCATCTGAGTGTAGAACAAGAAGCAATGGGTGGAAACTAATCAAGGAGAGAAGCAACCTAGAACTAAGGAGAAATTTCCTGACAGTTAGAACAATGAATCAGTGGAACAGAAGTTGCCTCCAGAAGTTGTGAATGCCCCAACACTGGAAGTCTTTAAGAAGATGCGCAAGGATGACACGCAAATTCGTTAAGCGTTCCATAATTTTTTTATTCCTGTTATGTATAACTACTGATTGTCCTGTTATAGCGACTAACTTGATTTTGTATTTAATAACAGCAGCAAGACTGTTGGTGGCGCAATACTGGAAGAAGGAAGACTTGCCTACTATTCAGGTGGCACAGTGGTTAGAGTGCAGTACTGCAGGCCACTTCAGCTGACTGTTATCTGCAGTTCAGCGGTTCTAATCTCACCGGCTCAAGGTTGACTCAGCCTTCCATCCTTCCGAGGTGGGTGAAATGAGGACCCAGACTGTGGGGGCAATATGCTGACTCTGTAAACCGCTTAGAGAGGGCTGAAAGCCCTATGAAGCGGTATATAAGTCTAATTGCTATTGCTATTAGAGTCCTGCGAAAAAAATCAGGTGGAACAACGGCTGATGACCTCTTTCTTTCAGTCCACCATAGAAGGTGTCCTCAAATATTGCATGATGGTATGGTATGTAAACCGCTTAGAGAGGGCTGAAAGCCCTATGAAGCGGTATATAAGTCTAACTGCTTACTGCTATTGCTATTCAAGAATGGACATTAAAAGTCACAAACTTAGCAGAGATGGCTAAAATATCAGCATATCTCAAGGACGACTCAAATGAGAGATATAAACTGGAGTGGAGAAGATGGATTGACTATATTCAAAATAAATACGGGGCTAAGAAATTCCAGATAGTTTATGACTGAAGAAGCAAGCAATGATATAATCTGTTCAGAGTTAGCCTAACAAAAGAGGAGTTAAAGCTCAAATGAAAGATGATACTAACTTTTTTTAAAAAGTTTATTTTAGAACATCTTTGTTAAAGATTTATACCCTGTATTTGTTCTGGGAAGTCGGGGGGGGGGGGGGGGAGAAGATTGGGGGGAGGGGCTGGGTTCGGGTGGGGAGGGTAAGGGAGGGGAGGTAAATATTTGTAAAAGCTTTTTTCCCCAAAAAATTTCAATTAAAAAAAAGATGTTAGATAGCCATTTGTCTGAAATGATACAGGGTTTCCTGCTTCAGGAGGGGGTTGGACTAGAAGACCTCCAAGATCCCTTCCAGTTCTATTCTGACTAAGCTATTCTCTAAAGCACCCGAAAGCAGGGCAAGAAGCAATGGATGTAAACTAATCAAGGAGAGAATCAACCTGGAATTAAGGACACGCTTCCTCACAGTGAGAACAATTATCCAATGGAACAGCCCGCAACCAGAAGTTGTAGGTGCTTCATCACTGGAGGTTTTTAAGAAGAGACTGGCCAGTCACTTGTCTGAAATGGTAAAGGGTCTCCTGCTGGAGCAGGGGGTTGGACTAGAAGACCTTCAAGGTCCCTTCCAACTATGTTATTCTATGTTCTACCTTGTATTGAGATGCTGCCCAATTTAGTGGAAAGAATGGATGCGCTACTTCCGATTAGCGAAGTTATACATTAATTTAAAAAAAAAAAACATTTCTGGAAATAAAAGACTTCTCCTGACCATACTGTGTTTTCCCTGTTTCAGAAATATTTCTATCATAAAACAATTGATTCTTGCTTCCGCCATTAAACAAATCTGTTCGATTGACCATCTCAAGAACCTTCATGGGGCTAAACCAAGCTGAATATGCTATCCATTCTTCTGGAATCCCAAGGAGACTCTTCCAACCCTCTCATTTTCTGGCTTATTGTAACATACATTTGATGAGTGGATCTATCAAGTATGTTGGGAGACATTGGGCACGATACGACAATTAACCACTTTAGCTAAAGTGTGTGTTAATTATGGGTATGCCAGCAGTCAATAAAAGGTTAATGCAAAAGTCAGAGGGATAAATTTATTTCAGCAATGCCTCAGTCAGACTAACATTATGCTTGGTGTTTTTAATCAATAGGTTTTATACTAATGTGCTAACCATTTATTTTAAAACACTCTTCTGCTTTTTTCCTGTCCTTGACTAAGATCTACAGCTGTTTGGGGGAGAAAGCAAAAGACACACACACACACACACACACACAAACACACATTCCTGTTGACAAATAGCCCTCAACGCAAGTTTTTCGATTTCTAGGGTTGGCCTACTGCAGAAACAAGCTGAATTTTGTTGAAAACGCTAAGTGAGGTAACGGCAAACGTTAGGAACCAGAAACTGGAGCATGGTTTTCCTAAGCAAAGGCAAAAATAAATAATAAAATAGATGAAGATAGAATGGAGTCAAGGATTATAAACACAGTGCAGAAAAAGGCAATAAAGAGATAGATTTCCATCATGGCGGGATTCGGTTCACTGACAAAAGGGCGACCGACAAAAGCGCGCCCGACTAAACCGTGGTGACAAAACCGCGAGTTCTAAACCGCACCAACGAATGAGTGATGAAGTGCGCCGACAACAGCGCGCCGACAGAAGCGCGCTGTAAACCTAACCCTAAACCTAACCCTAAACCTAACCCTGAACCTAACCCTAAACCTAAAATTAACCCTGAACCTAACCCTTACCTTAACTTAAATCGCACTTCTGTCATCCCGCTGTTGTGGGCGCGCTGTTGTGGGTGCGTTGATGACGTCGTGGTTTTGTCGGCGCGGTTTTGTCGGCACGCTTTAGTCGAGTGCGCATTTGTTGGGTCACAGCAGGATTCGAGATCAGCCCAAAGAGGTATCAGCTGGTGGGAAGTCCTTATTTCCTTCGGGCTGGAAAACCCATTCAATCCAATGGAAATACCTTATATATAAATCCTAAGAAGTGGCAGCTGTTTCTCTATCAGGGTGCAAAGAGAAAATATCTGCTGCGAACCCCCCATAGGCATCAGGAAGGGCATCCAGCCAGCAAATGCTCAGCTCCATCCAGTCACCCTGACTCTACCCCAAATTAAGGAATTACAGTGTCGTAAAAAGGGAGTTTATATAATAAGAGAAATATTCTGCCATTTAATAAGTTCAGTGGTGCCTGCTATCCCATTAATCACTCAGGAATGGGTGATAAATTTAGCTTTGGTGCTTCTTTTGGCACCAATCTGTTTGTCGGTCACACAATATGTCAACAGGTGACGATTTATAGCAACCAGTTAAGGTTACGGACTCTGGAGTAACCAGTCCAAAGAGTAGTTTTATAATCTGGGTCTATTTGTCACGTTGCCAGTGACATCACCCTAGTGAGGGATGACTCATCTCGACAAAGCTGTTTGGACTTTTGTGACCTCTGAGCTTGGCCACATGGATAAGGTCACCTGAAACTCTCTTCGCTCCTGTCCGATGGCAAGAAACAATAGAGGGATCAAATGGATCAAGTGATTATAGGTTTATAAAGCTGGAAGCAACGGCCGGCCGTGTAGAGGGTTCCACAGTTGCATTGTGCAAAAGCTGTAGAACAATCTTTGAGACATGCCAAAACAACAACAACAACAACAACAACCCCAAACGATATGATTTCAAAGGACGGCAAAGTATTTGTCCTATCTGCTCCTTAGAATGGATTCAGTGATCTTTTCCAGCATCAATGAACACCAAACACATTGCATAGAAGGTTGTCTCTAGCATTGGGATTTCAACATATGCTTTTCCTTTGGAGAAATAGAGTACAGTAGAGTAGAACAGAATAGAACGGAATGGAACAAGAGTTGGAAGGGACCTTGGAGGTCTTCTGGTCCAATCTCCTGCTTAGGCAGGAAACCCTACATCACTTGAGACAAATGGTTGTCCAATCTCTACTTTAAAATGTCCAGTGTTGGAGCATTTACAACTTCTGAAGGCAAGTTGTGGACTTCAACTCCCAGAATTCCCCAACCAAAAAGGTCAATCAATCAGAATAGAGCTGGAAGGGACCTTGGAGGTCTCCTAGTCCAACCCCCTGTACAATTTGAGACAGGTGGCTGTCCAGTTTCTTCGTAAAAACCTCCAGTGATGAGATTCACCAAAACAACTTCTGGAGGCAAGTTGTTCCACTGATTAATTGTTCTCCCAGTCAGGAAATTTCTCCTTACTTCTAGGTTGCTTCTCTCCTTGATTAGTTTCCACCCATTGTTTCTTGTCCTGCCCTCAGCTGCTTTGGAGAATAGTTTGACTCCCTCTTCTTTGGGGCAGCCCCTGAGATATTGGAAGACTGCTATCATGTCTCTCCTAGTCCTACTTTTCATTAAACTAGACATACCCAGTTCCTGCAACCGTTCTTCATATGTTTTAGCCTCCAATCCCCTAATCCTCTTTGTTGCTCTTCTCTGCACTCTTTCTAGAGTCTCCACATCTTTTTTACACTATGAACACGCATTTACACAGCAGGACTATCCACTTAATTTTGCAAAGCGCAATGAAAACTTTTTTTAAAAAAAACACACCATGAAATTGAAGCTGGCCTGGAAACCAATTCTTACATATTTCTATTCCCAAAAAACGGCCTACAAACTCTTATTGGTCTTCCTGTGCAGGACATCCCCAAAAAAGAAGAAAGTGATTGTCTTCAGAGTTGTGGCGTAGGTCTTCATTCCCTGATCAGCACAGGCTGCTAAATGCTGTGGTGTTTACAGAAACATGTTCTCTTTGGACGGAAACTCCAACTTGGCGTCGAAAGCCGTCGCAGAAATTTTAAGTCGTTTCCACCCACAGAATTTAACAATTATGGCTCCTGGATGAATACATTTGCAACGTCTGTGGGAAAGTGTTATACATATGCATGCACACACCTCTCTCCGTACAGATCTATGGCGTATATCAGAGAAAGGTATTCAGTGATATTGGATGTAGTAGGGGAAAATTTTGAATTTCCATAAGACTTCAGATTCTTTACTTCCCCCCGTGGACCTACTGATCATATAGGATTCAAAATATTCATTCCAAAATGTTATCTCTTAATCTACAACTGTGAGTAAAGTAGTTGTGACAAAGTACAAGGCTAGCTGAACTGCCAATCTAACAGCCATTCTCTCTCCCCCCTCCCTCCAATCTCTTTCTTTCTCTGTTTCTCTCTCTTTCACTCCCCTTCTCTGTCTCTCACTTCCCTTATCTCTCTCTCTCCTCTCTCTTTCTTCTCTCTCTCTCTTTCTCACTCCCCTTCTGTCTCTCTCTCTCCTCTCTCTTTCTTCTCTCTCTTTCTCTTTCTCACTCCCCTTCTCCGTCTCTCTCCTCGGGAGGCACTACTGCAAACACGCTCCAGGTGCACCGGCTGCAGCTCCCCCACACCAATAGTACTTTTATAGTCCTCTCTAAAGTGACTACATCTCTGTGACCAGAAGAAGCCATGTCCAATCTGCCCATGACTTCTACTTCAGCAGTTGATCGACATGGCCTGTTTGAGGGACACATGCTTTCCTTTGACAAGATGTCCACCATCAGCAGAACATCACCTTCCGGGATCTACCAAGCCTTCTCCTTTCCCCGCGCCATTTGCCTGCAGGTATTTCCGCCCGCAAAAGAAATGTAACTTTAATTTCATCTGACTTCAATTGTGTTCAAATTACAGCCCAAAAAGGAAGCAGACAACAAGCCGTAAATATTTAAAGAGACAGAAAATCATTGGGAATCGTGCCTTTATGAATATTTGATGACAAAAGGTTTGATCTGCTGCTGGTAAATTACCAGAAATTATGTCCGTCTTGTGACTCTGTCAGCAAAGGTTAATACAAATCGGTTTAGATTTAGATGAGATGACAAGGGGGATTAAAAAATGTTTGTCCTCTCTTTGCCGCAATTACTACCATCCTCACTTCCAGCACGCCAACACCCGCTGTCCCATTTTTAATGTAACATAGTTTATTGTTAGGATGGTGGCAGTTGAGTTGCACTTCTCCAAGAAATCATTTTGCGGTGCAAAATATACTGGCGTCCCTTTTCATTCTTTCCACCCATTGCTTCTTGTCCTGCCCTCAGGTGCTTTGGAGAATAGCTTGACTCCCTCTTCTTTGTGGCAACCCCTGAGATACTGGAACACTGCTATCATGTCTCCCCTAGTCCTTCTTTTCATCAAATTAGACATACCCAGTTCCTACAACCGTTCTTCATATGTTTTAGCCTCCAGTCCCTAATCCTCTTTGTTGCTCTTCTCTGCACTCTTTCTAGAGTCTCAACATCCTTTTTACATCGTGGCGACCAAAACTGGAGCCAGTATTCCAAGTGTGGCCTTCCCAAGGCCTTATAAAGTACTAGTACCACTTCACGTGATCTTCATTCTTACGACTTCAACTTGGCTCCAAATTTCCATTGCTAAGTTAAGTGAGTCATGCTGGATTTAATGTCCTTTTTTTGCAACAGTTGTTAAGTGAATCACTGCAGTCGTTAAATAAATCTCATTGTTGTTAAATGAATCCAGCATCCCCCTTACTGGAACTCACATGACCCCAAGATTCTGCCACCATCATAAATACTTGCAACTGTCTGAATTTTGATCGGCGACTGTGGGAATGCTACCTGTGGTCACCTGTCCGATGAGTACCACCAATCCGTATGTTAAAATCAGGTGAGAAAATATGTATTAAGGCAAAGGTGAAGGATCCCCTCGCACATATGTGCTAGTCGTTCCTGACTCTAGGGGGGCGGTGCTCATCTCTGTTTCAAAGCCGAAGAGCCAGCGCTGTCCGAAGACGTCTCCGTGGTCATGTGGCCGGCATGACTCAACACCGAAGGTGCACGAAACGCTGTTACCTTCCCACCAAACGTGGCTCCTATTTTTCTACTCGCATTTTTTACGAACTGCTAGGTTGGCAGAAGCTGGGACAGGTAATGGGAGCTCACTCTGTTACGCGGCACTAGGGATTCGAACCGCTGAACCTCCTGATCAACAAGCTCAGCGTCTTAGCCACTGAGCCACCGCATCTCCATTTTACACACATAAACACACACATTTTACACACATCGCACGCAGGCATATCTGTATTTGTGTTCATTTGTGCGAAGGTCTGTGTATTATACTCCTCTACCTAGATCAGTATAGTGTGTGTGTGTGTGTGTGTGTGTGTGTGTGTGCATTTATGAGTGAGTGAGTGAATGAATGAATGATGACAGATTGGATTAGACACGCCTGGAGCCATCCAAGGTCTCTGAGTGGCCTGCTGAGATTTGATTCTCAGCTCCAGACCTGCACACTTAGTGCCACACGGATGGAGGCCATTTAATACATCAGGGAGCCTGGTTGGATGATCAGGTCCACCGATCAATACCATTGACAATACTCCTGTCTGAAAGCATTGGGGCCTCCCCCATCAGAAGGGCATGGAAGCACCAAACATTTGGGGAAGGCTGCCGATCCATGACCTCTGAACTACTGTCTCCTTCCAGAGCCGCCCGCGAGACACCTGGCCTTTTCTGCTTTAGTTCTTCCACCTAACTACCGTATTTTTCAGAGTATAAGACGCACCAAGATTTTGAAGAGGTAAATTAAAAAAAAAAGGTTTTGCACTCTGCAGACCTCCCAAACCTTCTGCATGCCTCATTTTTGGTGAAAAACAGGCATGCAGAGAGTTTGAGAGACCTACAAAGTGCTCCTGGGGGCTGGCAAAAATGAGCAAAACATGGCCCATTTTTTTGCAAAAAAAAAGGGGGCATGCATAGCCTTTAGGAGGCTTGAAGGGTGCTCCTGGGGGCTGGGAAGGGGAAACAAGCAAAAATGGCCCATTTGTTGCTC
Source organism: Thamnophis elegans (assembly GCF_009769535.1). Lineage (NCBI taxonomy): Eukaryota > Metazoa > Chordata > Lepidosauria > Squamata > Natricidae > Thamnophis > Thamnophis elegans. Next base: position 69,378 of record NW_022473589.1, read on the forward strand.
GTTTTTCCCATCCCCATCCCCCAGGAGCATTTTGCAAGCCTCCCAAACCCTCTGCGCGTCCATTTTTGTGAATGGGACAGAGTTTGCTGTATTCAGTGTATAAGACGCATCCAGATTTTCACCCTCTTTTCGGGGGGGAAAATGTACGTCTTATACTCTGAATAATGCGGTAATTTCCAGCTGAGTGCCTGAATCTTTCCTTCGGAGGAAGTTTTGACCTATGGAGAAGGAAAGGGATAAACAGAGAGACAGAAAAAGAGCTAGGACTCAAGATCCACAGCTCGACTCATTGAAGCATGGACAGAGGAGAATATTTGTAGCCCGGGGTTGAAACGAGGGCTCCTTGGTGCTCTCTGAACTTGGTTGTTTCCTTGCTGTCTTCATTACCTTCACTGAAGCATTAAGTCTCAGGGTTTCGGGTCAATCTTCCCAGCCATCCTGTCCTCTGACATCTACTGGACTCGTGTATATCTTAATGACGCACTCAACGGCATGAGACCCAGCGGGATACAAATGGGTTCTTCGTGTAACAGCTTGCACGCCGAGATTTGAGTTACCTGAAAAAGTAACTCTTCCACTCCGTGATATACACCCGGTGGCCCCCTGAACGGCGTTGGATGACAAATTCCAACTTGCTGGATTTAATGCTCTAAAAAGCAACGCGGGTTGGTCTCGTTCCCAGTCTTCAGTTAACTCTGAAAGACAGAGGGAAAGGAACCCTTTCAAAGCATCAGGGAGCCTGGCTGGATGATCAGATCAACGTCTAGGCTTGGAAAACAAAGATTTCAGTATCCATTAGGGAGGCCAAAGAAAAGGAGGAGGAAGGATTACATTCTAAGCAGAGATGCAACGTGTCGGATTTGACCGTTGTTGCAAGGAGTCGCTCTTACTGACGTTTCTTTCATGGAAAGAAGGACAAGGTGCAACCTGTTCAGCGAGGAAACATCACTCGAAGCAAATGTAAGAGACAGGAAACATGGGTTGATGAAGGTTGGTTTTTGTTTGTAAGCGCCTAGTTGGAGAAAACGGCAGAGAGTGAAGCAAATATGGAAAATGTTCTCTCATATGTGCAAACACCCTACGTGCGGTCAAAAAACAGGCTAAAGGGAATAAAATGGATTTGAGAGATTCACAACTGGGTTCTTGGCAAGCAAGAGACCCAAAGGGAATTGACAACATTTCCATCTGTCAATTGCAAAAGGCCACGTGGTTTGGATCTACTGCACATATGCTAAGCCGATACATTACGAGGAAGAATTTGATGAATGTAAAGGCCAATACCAGCTAAAGAATTGGCAGCAGAGTAGTTAAGTCTAATGGCATGTGAGAAGGACCTTGGAAGACCAAGGAATGAGATGCTGACTAGGGAACGGTCAGATAAGAGTTAGCATAGCTCTCAGCTGCATAAGGGCAGAGAAAGGCACAGGAGGGAACCTCCCTACTTTCTCCAGCTGTAAAGGAGACGATGGGAGATTTGTACTTTCAGACTTGAAAGATTGAGTTAATGCAGCTTTAGCATGAAGTAGAATTAGCTCATCTGGTCATGTTTCCTGTGAAGTCTACTGTTGTGGCCTGCCTGCGGCCAGCTGACCTGGAAGCAGAGTCAAACAGTGAGAAGGTTGGGGAGGAACATGGGCCAGTCCTGGAGGCTGGGGAAGGATCAGACAAGGACTCTGTATCAGAGGCAGAGAGGGGGCCAAGGCCGTCTGGCAGTTCTCAGCTGCCTTCGGAGCTAGACAGCAGTGAGGCAGAGGAACAGATGGATCCTGTTCCCTGTGTGCGCATGCGCCGAGCCGCCAGAAGAAAAGAACAGCTAAGAAATCGGGGTCGACTTGGGAGTAAAGCCACAGGTGGATGTTGAATGGCCCCTACCATAGGAAATAAAATATGAGTAAAAGTGGAGTGGGCTTTTGCAGGAAACAATTCATTTGTTTGTTCGCTCATTTTAGGAGTGTGAAGATCTGTCCGTGAATCTCAGAGACTCTCTGCCAAGTCTTTCCTTGCACTGCACTGCATTTGGACAATATTTACATGGCAGCTTTCCAAGCTTGATAAGGTCTGTGGTCATAACTTCACCTTTGAAAGACGGATTGCCAGGCCTTGGCTGAATGCGAATGAGAGGAATTCACATTTGTTTAATAAAAGGGGTTTTGTCGGGACTAGGAATCTACTTCGTGCTTTTTTGGGGGAAGCCTAGGTCAGAATATCTACCTGGGCAAGGTGTGGTGGGCAAACAGAAGGGAAATCCATCATGCTGACCCTCCTCAGGTGCGCAAGCAGAGATGGGTTCCTGCCAGTTCGCACCAGTTTGGTAGAACCGGTTCGTCAAATCTACCGAACCGGTTAGAAGAGGTTCCACCAGTGGACCCGGAAAGCAGGCCACACCTACAGAAGAGGTTCCAGAATTTTTTGAAACACATTACTCACACACACACACACACACACAGACTCACATAGAGAAAGAGAAAGAAAGGAAGAAAGAAATAAAGAAAAAAGAAAAAAAGAAAGAAAAAGTGTGAGAGAGAGATGAAAGAAAAAAAGGAAAAAGGGACAGAGAGACAAAAGGAAGGAAAGAGAGAGAGAGAGAGAGAGAAAGAAAGAAAGAAAGAAAGAAAGAAAGAAAGAAAGAAAACACATGGCTGGCAAGCCACTCCCATCAGGTCACATGACCAGCAAGCCACTCCCACAAATGAGGCCACACCCACAGAGTAGGTTCAAAATTTTTTTGAAACCCACCACTGTGCGGAAGGGGAAAGGCCTGGAGACTAAAACATATGAAGAACGATTGCAGGAACTGAGTAGGCTAGTCTAGAGAAAAGGAGGACTAGGGGGAATGACAGGATAGCATCATTCCAGTGACTTGAGGGGCTTTCCACAAAAAAGAGGGGATTTATTATTTCCCAAAGCACCAGAAGATAGGACAACAAACAATGGACCGAATCTAATCAAGGCGAGAAGCAACTTGGTCAGTGATGGTATTCTATCAGTTCGGACCAGTTCACCCGAACTGGTAGTGGAAATAGTGGATGGCCACGCCCACCTGCCCTGGCACTATGGCATCTCATTTAGACCCCCCTTTTGTTTAGGCAAAACGTACACGCTCACATTTGCAAACCGGTAGGGAAGGTAAGTGATTATCACCCCTGAACCTGGTCATCCAGTGAGAACTTTCAAACAATGTTCAAGCCTAACAGGGCGATATGTTGACAACAGCACTCTAAAAATTAGCAGGCAGAACCGAGATAAAGATGAAGTTCAATTGAATTAACGCTTCCATATTAATATTCAACCTACTTAATGCAATTCAATGACTTTGCACAGCTGTGATTATGTTTCAAGTCTAACAATTAAACTAAGTTTTTAATTGCTCTAGGAGAAAAAAAAGATATGTCCCATTTAGATTCATCAGATCCAATTATTTTTGCTTCAGTGTAATTAGCAGGGGGATACGGAGTGGGACTGGCGTTTCCCGAACAATGAACAAAACTTTTAATACTGGTATAAATATATGGATGTGTATTATGCAGGTGTTTTAAATCTGGAACTGCCTCTTGACCTTTGACAACTATTTGGAGAAGTTTATTCAGGTTCCTTGCAATGTTTTTGGAACTGGTTCGCCTTCTTCCTAGGGCCAATAGAGAGAGAGAGATTTGTCCCAGATAGCAGTTAGCAGTTAGACTTATATACCGCTTCATAGGGCTTTCAGCCCGCTCTAAGCGGTTTACAGAGTCAGCATATTGCCCCCAACAACAATCCGGGTCCTCATTTTACCCACCTCGGAAGGATGGAAGGCTGAGTCAACCCTGAGCCGGTGAGATTTGAACAGCCGAACTGCAGAACTGCAGTCAGCTGAAGTAGCCTGCAGTGCTGCATTTAACCACTGCGCCACCTTGGCTCTCTCTCTCTCTCTCTATTAGCCCTAAGAAGAAGGCGAACCAGTTCCAAAAACATTGCCAGGAACCTGAACCACGCAGCTGGTTTTGTGTCCTGGAGAGGACTAGAGTATTCTCTTTCTCTCTGTCTCTCTCTCTTTCTCTCCCTCTCCTCTCCCTCTCTCTCCCCCTTCCTCTCTCTCTCACACACACGTTAACTCCCGTAACCACTATATGACATTGGCTCTTTGATTTGAGTTAATCTTGAATCCCGTAGACTGTGGCTTTCTTCGGGAGATTTTCCAGAAGTGGTTTGCCATTGCCTGCTTATTAGGTTTGAGAGAGAGTGACTGGCCCAAGGTGGCCCAGCTATCTGTGTGCCTAAGGTGAGGCTAGAATTCACAGTCTCCTGGTTTTTCAGTCTTTAACCCCCTATGCCTGTGGCTTGCATTGACCCTACCTTATGTTATTGTCCTAGCAAGGTCATGGATTAAACATCCAACTGGATCCAACAATGAGGAGGAGGAGCAGACGAAGAAGAAGAAGAAGAAGAAGAAGAAGAAGAAGAAGAAGAAGAAGAAGAAGAAGAAGAAGAAGAAGAAGAAGAAGAAGAAGAAGAAGATTCAAAGAAAGAGGCATTTTAGCAATATCTTTCTTTTAATTCCCTGACATATTACGATGTTATTGTCATAGCAAGGTCACAGATTAAACATCCAACTGAATCCAACAATGAGGAGGAAGAGGAGAAGCAGAAGCAGAACCAGAACCAGAAGAAGCAGAAGCAGAACCAGAAGAAGAAGAAGAAGAACAAGAAGAAGAACAAGAGGAGGAGGAAGAAGAAGAAGAAGATTCAAAGAAAGAGGCATTTTAGCAATATTTTTTCTTTTAATTTTCTGACATATTACGATGTCATCGATTATTAAGCCTGGAAAAAAATAAAGACTATCCCAATTAGTGAAACAGTTTGCTCCTAAGGAGATACTCCAAAAAGAAAAGAAAAACTACTTTAAAATAAAAACAAAAACAAATAACTGTTTCCCCCTGGGATCCTCATCCTTTGTCTGACAATTCAGGCAACGTTATTTACGATTTTAATTGCTTTGTTGATCTGTGGGCAGATCTCAGTCATCAAAACAATATAAAATTCGAGTTTACTGGGGTGTCTCTTGCTTTGTTTTTTTTAAATAATTGTAATAAAGTGCTGGTAGTATCTGGGGAAGGTTAAGTTAGGCAAGACTGACTGTCAATCGGTGTATCTGTGCATCAATGCTTCAAAATAAACAATTAAACCAAACCTTCAGTTGCTGTAGGAAAGAAGGTTTGCATATCACCCTTAGCTGGCTAGATCAATTTCTTTTGCTTCAATAAAATTAGCAGGGAAGATAGAAATGGAATTTGCTGATTTCCAGAAGAATTGAACAAAGCTTTAATGGAGTTATGAGACATTGGGACACATCGTTACAGAAACACCCGCTTTATGTTTCCATCGCTATTCTCAAAGAATACCTTTAAAAAAATAAAAAGTTGAGTAGAACAAGATACAAGGGACATAACCAAAGTACAATGATTGCGATTCAATTCCCAGAAATGCCCATGTTTTCTAATCGAAAACTTCTTTCTGTTTCGACTTGAAGGAAGAGATTCAATTTTAGAGCTATTTGGATTTATCAGATTCATATATTTGGTGCAACTGAACGCCTACGGTGAATTCTTTCTCTCCCTCCCCCTCTCCCCCATCTCTCTTTCTCTCCCCCTCTCCCTATCCCTCTCCCTCCTTTCTCCCTTCTCTCTCTCTCCCCCCTTTCCTTTTCTCCCCCCCTCTCTCCTCTTTCTCCTTTCTCTCTCTCCTCTTTCTGTTCTCTCTCCTTTCCCTTTCTCTTCCCCCTTTCTCTCCTTCCTTTCTCGCTCTCCCTCCTCTCTCTCTTTCCTTTCTCTCTCCTTTCCCTCTCTCTCTCTCTCTCTTTCCTTTCTCCTTTCTCTCCCTCTCTTCTATCCCTATCTCTCTCCCCCCTCTCTTTTTCTCTCCTCTCTCTCTCTCCCCTTCCCTCTCCCATACACAGGGTTCTTTGAATGAAATAAAGGGGAAAGGAAAATTTGTACTTGGCTATCAGAACTAGATTATGGCTTCTTCTGGGCCATGCTGTCAACGGTAGCCAACACTTCTTTAAAATCACAGGTTTGGGCCAGGTATCGATCCTTAGAATTACTTACAGTTCACAACTGGTGACCATAAGAGCAAACTGTATCTTTTTCTCTTTACTAAAGGCCAAGCACATGATCCACTGCAGTTAATCAATAAGATAATGGAATGAATCAATAGCAAAGATTTTTAAAAGGTCTTAATTAAAGAAACACTTGCAAATACAAACGACGTTTTCAATCTATTGACAGTAGCAGGACGAGGGGTTAAACACACACACACACACACAACCAACTCTATTTTGCCCACTGAAGAATCCAATAGTTTGGGTGACGGATTCAGTGATCCAGCTAATTAGGGTTGCCACCAGGGGAGAGAAAGGATCAGATCTCTGGTGGCATTCCAAAAATTCTTTTTTTAAATAACGTTTTTCTTTTCCCTATCATACATACTTTATGGACAGAGTGTTGACTGGATCGCATTTTATACATCTTATTTATAATCATAATTTCAGTATATTCTAATTCCCCACTTTTATCGATATTCATCTCTTTTACATAATCTTTTCTCTTTTCCCATTAATTCATTGAAGCTTACATACCATTGCTGAACACCTAATCTTTACAACTTGATCATTTTTAACCATAGTTTTATGTTCTGACCCCCTCCTCCGTCCAGTAACCAATGCCAAGACAAGCTTAACTGGAATGCACTTTAATAGCAAGACACCAACACCTCGGTGGCTGAAAGCCAAGCAGAACAAACAGATAAGGACCTTGGCAGCAACTCAGACAAACTCAGGCAGCAATAAACACAGATAAGGCTTGGCAGCAATCCAGCCTGCCAAGCGCACAGTAATGTCCTCTGACATTCAATCCTGCGTTGACTTCTACAAAGAGGGGCATGTGCACAAGTAGCTTTTTATAGTCTGGAGAGGAGCCTAATGACCACCAGCTGAGTACAATCACCTCCTGTAATTGCATAATTGTTCCTGACTAGTAGTTCTTTGATGGCATGCATCCAGAAACAACTCACTACTGGCCTCTGGCTCACTCTCCCTTGTCTCCTCCCCACTGGTCCAAGGCTCAGGTGCCTCCTGGTGGCCAACCAGCCTTTCTGTGCCCTGCTCAGAGTCGGAACCCTGTCCAGGGTCCTCCACATCCCCCAGAGCCAACTCAGAGGGCCCCTCGCTGTTGGAGTCTGGTGGCAGCTCCAACGACACCTGCTGGGCCACAACAGTTTTACTATACCAACTTCAACCATGTTCCTCTCTTTACATATTTCTTTATCTTTTCTCATTCAATTTTTATACATAGTCAACATCACTACATGCCCTATATTCCATCTTTTGTTTTACAATTTTTCCAGATGTTTATCATTTCTTCTTCTCACAAAATATCTCATAATTTCCCCTTTCCCAATCATTAATATTTTTAAATTCCCAACATTGTTCAAATTACATTTAAAATTAGCAATATTATAAAATTATCTACTTTCACATTCTCATCTACTGATCTAACTCTTTATATATCTATACTAGTATTTTTCCTATAATACCTCTCTTCTATTAACCTTTTCCTTCTTATCCATCATTTCTTACTCTTTTAAGTATCCCATTTTTTTAATGATTTCTTGATCGGCCTTCTATCCCTCTCTCTTGAAGTCTTATTTCGCTAATTTTGGCACTCCAAAATTACGTTGAAAGATATCATAGTGGGAAGAAGAAGGAGGAGGAGGTGGAACCCATGTGCATCTTGTGTTTGCTGTTTCCTTGGGCAGATTTCTCGAACACCTGAGTACCAGATCAAATTAGCTGAACAAGCTTTATTTGGCGTGGAGATGCAGATTTAGAATAATTAAGGAACACCTAAATTGATGGGTCCCATTAATGCCAAGGAAGCCTCCAGCGAGTCTTCGAAGCAAATGTTAAGTCGATATTTTTGATTCTCCCCGTGGTTATGCACTAGACACTGTTTTAAAGAGACATCAATCTATGATGTCAGCATTTATCTAATGAACCTTCAAAAATCAATGCCCAAAATGGCCCATTACAGGAACACACCGTTCTTGTATATTTTCCTAGAGGGGGGGAAAAAAATCTGGGCAAGTTAAGTTTACCGTGACAATAAGATGCTGGGGAAAAAAAAACCTTGTAAGGGCCACACGATTGCCCTAGGCAACCCAGATGAATTCTGACTTTAGAAAAGCTCTCCGTGGATCAGAGGTGGGCTCCTACCAGTTCGCACCTATTCGGTAGAACCGGTTTGTCAAATCTACCAAACCGGTTAGAAGAGGTTCCACCAGTGGACCCGGAAAGCAGGCCACACCTACAGAAGAGGTTCCAAAAATTTTTGAAACCCACCACTGGTCCTTGGATATGATTATTCTACACTATCATGCTCCTATTTATAAAACTCAGTGCCTCTGTGAAAGGTAAGGATGACTGCTGCGTTTGTGGTGCAATCAGAACATTGCGTGTGTTGAAGTTGTTTTAACGCAAACCAAAGATGCCTTTTAAAAAACAAGTTTACATCCTATTCTTATGCATGCCAGTGCTGTGTGGGAGGTAATTTAAGGTGGTTCTGACAAGTGTTGTCGGCATCTTCATATCCGGTCACATGGGCGGCAAGCCACTCCCATCCGGTCACATGGGCGGCAAGCCACTCCCACAAAGGAGGCCACACCCACAGAGTAGGTTCAAACCCACCACTGCCATGGATCTTCAAAAGGACTTGCAATGCGGGAATCTGTTCAAATGCTAAAGTGAGTTTTGAGCTCCACAAATCGGCAATGAAATAAGAAGTAATGTATACCTCCTTTCACACCTAATTATGAAGTTCAAATTCTACCTAGAATTCAAATTCTAGAGCCACGATGGAGAAACCTGTGGCACGCAGAGCCACATCTGCCGGCACATGAGCTGTCAGCTCCAGTGTACATGTGCGTGGCAGCCAACTGATTTTCGGCCTTCCAGAGGCCGAAAAGGGAGGCCGTTTTCACCCTCCCCAGGCATCAGTAAACCCTCCGGAGTTTGGGAAGGGTGAAAACAGCCTCCCCTGGCCTGCAGGAGGAAATACCAAGCTCAATTTGGAGACCCGTGGGAGCGGAGCATGGGGGGTTGTGCCCGCGTGTGCATGTAGGGGGGGTACGCTTTGCATTATGGGTGCTGGCACGCATGCATGCTATGGCGTGCGCACCCTCGCATTTTTGGCACCCAGCAACAAAAAGGTTAGCCATCATTGTTCGAGAGGGTTTCCTCTTTTAAGTTCTTATTGGTCAAGATCTCATCTTGAAAAAGGAAAGGTCCAACAGACACTTCATTTCATTAGAGTTATAGAGCCGAGGTGGCGCAGTGGGTAGAGTGCAGTACTGCAGGCCACTTCAAGCTGACTGCTATCTGCAGTTCGGCGGTTCAAATCTCACCGGCTCAAGGTTGACTCAGCCTTCCATCCTTCCGAGGTGGGTGAAATGAGGACCCAGACTGTGGGGGGGGCGATATGCTGACTCTGTAAACCGCTTAGAGAGGGCTGAAAGCCCTATGAAGCGGTATATAAGTCTAATTGCTATTGCTATTGCTATTAGAGTCCTGCGAAAAAAATCAGGTGGAATAACGGCTGATGACCTCTTTCTTTCGGTCCACCATAGAAGGTGTCCTCAAATATTGCATGATAGTATGGTACCCTGCTTTAACTGCTGCGTACAGGAAGAGAGTGATCAATCTGGCACAAGAAACCCATTGGAGGACATCGCCTTCCCACCAAAGGTGGTTCCTATTCTTCTACTTGCATTTTTACGAGCTTTCGAACTCCTAGGTTGGCAGAAGCTGGGACAAGTCACGGGAGCTCACTCCGTCACGCGGCGGTAGGGATTCGAACCGCCAAACTGCCAACCTTTCTGATCGACAAGCTCAGCGCCTTAGCCCCTGAGCCACCACGTCCCCATTATGCTCTCATTAGCTTGTTTTTTTTCTTCTTTTCTTTCATTTGCTCCTTCACAATCAGCTAGATAGCTTAGAGACGCCAAGGAATGAATGAAACCGCAGAACAAATAGGAACAGCCCTCCTAAGGAGAATATGATTTAAGTCACACCTGCCCCGAAGACCGCAACACACCCTTATCAGAAGTGGAAGCTTAAAAATTGCAGGGAATCGAGATCTTCTGAATTATTCCATGTTTTCCTTACCACTCCGTAAGATGCACGGAATTTGTTTCTTGACAGTGTTTCCGCAATACACCAGACAGTTGCATTCATTCTCTCTCTCTCTCTCTCTCTCTCTCTCTCTCTCTCTCTCTCTCTCCCTCCCTCCCTCCCTCTCTCTCTCTCTCTCTCCTTCTGCCTTTTTTTTTCTGGCCTATTCATTGGGGAAGCCCACTTAGCTTCCAAGCTAGAAGATTTTTTTCCCAGCTTTCCTTCCTTTTACTTCTTGTTAAGATTTACACTCGGCTCAGCCTCGCTCTTCTGTCCACGGGATTACTTGAAACGGATGTTTTTTTGACACGCGGTGTCAGACCAGACGAAAACGATTGAGCTTGCTTTGGTAATCAACTGGCCCGTATGATTGTCATAAAGCCAGCATTCGCCTTGCTCATATAACTAGAGGTGATAGGTAGGCTCCAGCAGATGGGCTGTCTGGTAAATTCACCCTCGCTTTATGAACTCTTTCCTCTCTCGTTTCTCATTTCTTCGGTCCAAAGTTTACACCCTGGATGCCAGCATATAACCGTTAGGCATGTTTTAGACAGTTCAGAGAAGTGATGGCTCAGTGAATTCACTGGGGTATTGTGCTTGTTGGCTTAACAGGGTTAGTTACTCCCCCACCCACCCCCCCAAAAACCCCCACTAGGCTGCTGTTGTTAGGTAAACTCACTGCATCCGTACACTTTGAAATGTTTACATGGCACTTAGTACCCATAGCTAATCTGGAGCAGAAACAGATTGCTAACAGGGATGGAGAGGAACTAAATGAATTGGGAATACCAGGAGTCAAATTATACCTGAGCTCAAAACTTTCAAAGTTTTTGAATTAGGGATTTCAGGTATGATGTCCACAAATTATTTTCTTCCAGGAAGCTGATTTTCTGCAGCGTATGCTCACCAATATCAGCAACAAATAAGTCATAAGATGGAGTGAATAGTGGAGTTTGGTAGAATCTGACCTTTTGTGTGTGTGTGTGTGTTTGTGTGTCTGTGTGTGTGTGCATGTATATAGCAATAGCAGTTAGACTTATATACCACTTCATAGGGCTTTCAGCCCTCTCTAAGCGGTTTACAGAGTCAGCATATTGCCCCCAACAACAATCCGGGTCCTCATTTTACCCACCTCGGAAGGATGGAAGGCTGAGTCAACCCTGAGCCGGTGAGATTTGAACAGCCGAACTGCAGAACTGCAATCAGCTGAAGTAGCCTGCAGTGCTGCATTTAACTACTGCGCCACCTCGGTTCTATGTAAATGTATATATTATATCTATATTTGTTGTATTTGTGTTGATAAATAAATAAAGGGAGACTAGTATAGATCTATTTCAAGCTATTTAGCTCTCATCAGCTAGCCATACCGTTACTGGGATTGGAATATCTCTATCTCTATCTCTATCTCTATCTCTATCTCTATCTCTATCTCTATCTATCTATCATCTATCTATCTATCTATCTATCTATCTATCTATCTATCTATCTATCTATCATCTATCTCTATATCTGTGTATCTATATGTATATCTCTATATCTATCTATCATCTATCTATCTATCTATCTATCTATCTATCTATCTATCTATCTATCATCTATTTATCTATCTATCTATCTATCTATCTATCTATCTATCTATCTATCTATCTATCTATCTATCTATCTATCTATGCATAAACCTTCCCACTTAAGTTTTTAAAACTCAAATAATTTGCTTCAGTTCTTTGGTGGAGCAAATGAGAGCTATCCAAGGTCCTGCAATTCTAGCACAGCCGTGCCTGGGACTGATTGATTCACCCTCCAAGGACTGATACCAACTGGTTTCTTGTACCAATTTGGGCTCCTGATGAAAAGTCTAGCTTTTCATGAGCCCCATATTCTCTTCTCATTATTTTCCTTATCAAAATTTAGAAAGAAGCTGCATTTGACAAGGTGGATTGTATGTCTCCTCCATGCGTGTTTAGTTTACCACAAATATGGAGATACATTTGTTCAAGTCACATTTTAATGTCAAAGTTCTTAGTTTCCCATTTTTGAATCACTTGGACTAAATATTTGGGGTGTTCCTGTTTTCCCTGGCCTGGGGCTATCAGGCAGGAGTGCACATATCCCTTGCTATCTCCTTCCTTCCTTCCATCCATCCATCCATCCATCCATCAATCTATCCTTCCTTCCTTCCATCTCTCCTTCCTTCTTTCCATCCATTAATCTGTTCTTCCTTCCTTCCATCTCTCCTTCCTTCTTTCCATCCATTGATCTGTTCTTACTTACTTCCTTCTCTCCTTCCTTCCTTCCTTCTGTCCATCCTTCCTTCCATCCATCCATAAATCTGTCCTTCCTTCCTTCCTTCCTTCCTTCCTTCCTTCCTTCCTTCCTTCCTTCCTTCCTTCCCTCCTTCTTTCTTCCCACTCACTTCCTTCCTTCCTTCCTTCCTCCCTCCCTCCTTCCCTCCCTCCCTCCTTCCTTTCTCCCCCCCCTTCTCCATCTCTGGAATGTGCCATTCATTCCTTTCCAGTTTTCCATTTTTACACTCAACCACTCTGTCAGCATCCTGCAGCTTGTTGGTTTGTTATCTTCTTTACCGATTTTTTTCCCCGCCCCCCAAAAAGTGTTTACTGGCTTTCATCCTCGCAGCTTGAGATATCTTTCCAATTACCATATTTGTTTTTGTTTTTTTTCCCAAAACATACTCCAGCCCAAAACTTTTGGATGTGACTCACCCTCCCTGCTTGATTGACAGGGCCACGGAAACGATCGACGAAGACTGCAAATAAGAACGTGTCATGGTGCAGAGAGAAAGGCTGCTGAACTTGAATAAATCAGAATAAAAAATGCAAGCGAAGCCTTGCCTGTGGGATTTGATTCTGGGTCCCCTGACCTTCCTTGAAACAAAAGTGAAGGAGCTGCTTAGCTTCTCAAACACCTGAAGTTAACACCCTTGTTTGCATTTCACGGGAAGTACACTTGAAAGTAAATAAGGAGCTGGGGGTGAATTATTTAGCATACAAATAAACGAGAGAATCAGTTTAAGTAGACACTTCCAGCAAAGTTCAACTGAAATATTCATCTGTAAATAACTCTTCAATCTGCTGCTTGCACGTATAAATACTACACGGAACATTAGCCTCAAGTAGCTTTTAGGGATATTCAGGCTCAGCGGAGAGCAATTTTTATGTCTACCAGCATCTGTGGATTGTGATACGCACCGAGTCTTAATATAACCGACATAAAATTTATGGGAAGACTCGGGACCGTAGGAAGACACCATCAGACAGCTGGTGGATGATGCATAGCACATGCGGGTTTTATAGGCGCAGCGTAAACTAACCTTTGCAATAAAAGATTTAGCAGGTTTATTAGTTTAGGAAATCGCTATAATTAAGGATAATTCATAATGGGCGCTTATCCTCTCCTACGGCAATCGCCGGCTTCATTCGGGCTCTCTGTCTCGGAGCCATAAATAAAAGTGCGGCTTCGCAGATGTGGCATTCAAACCTGTTCAGGTTGGTTGGGCTTCACTTCTGCTTTCATCTGAAGAATTAGGAGGTAAGCCAATAAAACTCAATGCGCTTGAAACAAATTAGCGGAGGGTGGAGGGAGAAACACCCAAAGTGGAAGGGTTTTTTTGGAGGGTGGGGGGAAAACCTCCATTTTGGAAAGGGTCACCTTGTCAGACAGAAGACTCCCAAGCAACCTCAGGATTTGGTAGGGGGAAAAAATATTTCTCTCGCTTTTCCAGTTGGGAGACGTGATGTGGCTGGCCTCTTAACACTTAATTGAAGAAAGGAGAAAATAAGATTCTGTAGAGGAGTAGGCAGGGCTGGAAGGGGGAATTAAATGAGTCATCAGCCTGGAATCGTTACGTCGCCACAAACTGTCTAAATCCAACCCTCTTCCATTCCGTTGGCCTTTATCTGGTGCTGATTTAGTACTGAGCTTTAGTAGACTAGGGTCTTGTGTATGGGATCCAGCAATAAATATTTCGAATTGCAGTTTAGCATACGATCCTGATTTCTCGCGCCTGAGAGATTCTGACCTTCACGTGCTATTCCTATTTTTCACAGCGGTGGCATTTGAAACCTGACCTTGTGTGAGTATATCTTTTTGTTTCCCAAGTTCTCCAGTACAAACGGAAGACCTTGAATGGACACATCTGTAGGACAAGAGAAACTAGAGATGGCAAATCACTTTAAAGTTTAAAGCCCAGGACATTCCCAGGTATTGCAGCCAATCCAAAGCAACTTCAGGATCATAAGCGAGTTAATCAAATATCTGCTTGAGACATATAAAACCCCACATCTTGATGGGGAATACTAGATGGATTTTTTTAAAAAAAATAATAATTTGACTTTGTATAACAATAGAGTTTTTTAAAAAAATGATAGGGGGGAAAAGGGAGGATTTAAATTATTTATTGATTTGCTTCCTTATTTGCTTAACTTGTAGGCCAACTTAGCAATAGAAGTTCCAGTCGCAATTATGGTCGTAAGTGAAGGACTACGGTAGTCCTCGCTTTGTGACCACAACTGAGCCCAACAATTCTGTCAGTAAGTGAGACATTTGTTAAGTGGGTTTTTGCCCCATTTTGGCAAAACCTTTCTTGGCACAGTCATTAAGCAAATCGCTGCAGTTGTTAGGTTAGTCACATGGTCGTTAAGTGAAGCTGGCTTCCCCAATTGACTTTGCTTGGTCAGAAGGTCGCAAAAGGGGATCACGTAACCCCGGGATGCTGCAACCGTCGCAGATACGAGTCAGTTGCCAAGCGTCTGAATTTTGACCATGGGAATGCTGCAACGATTGTAAGTTGCAAAATAGTTAGAAGTTGATTTTTCCAGTGCTGTTGTAACTTCTGACGGTTACTAAACAAACAGTTGTAAGTCAAGGACTACCTTTATCTGCAGGTTCCCAAATCTGAAAGATTCATAGTAAAGGTATCCAGAAAAAGACTGGGTGGAGGGGTTTTCCAAAAGTGTTTTTGCAGAAGAGGTAAGCTTGTATTTGTCAGAGTTTGTTGCAGAAAATCACATCCCGAAAGCACAGACAGATAACTGATTCAGCGGGATTCATTAACTTCTTTATATATACATAATAACACATGAATAAATGTACAATAACAACAGCAGATTCTTCCAACATAATAGAGAGGAGAGATTGGTTTCTAGTTTCAATTCAGAGAGCAGACTAGATTAGTTCTCTTGCACAGACTTAGAGATACACAAGTAAGCCACACCCAGGCTCCGAGCTGTCTGGCATGGCTCTCCAAATAGTTTCCATTGGTTGACCCAGTTGCCATGCCTATACCATGGCTGACCTTATTACCATATCCTATCCCAACCAGTCCCCAATGGCTGACCTGTTGCTATGTCCTATTCCAGTTCATGAATATTCTGACACTATTCAGCCCCCACGCCATCCCCAACTCAGCCTCACACGATTACCATTAAAAAAAAAAAATTACCTATCAAAAGAAGCTTCCCAGAATCATCAAACTGGAATGAGAGACGTGAGTTCACTGGGTACAAATTCCCTACTCATCAACCACATGGAATGTACAGCTGGGTTAGCAACTGGTTTTCATCTGCAGTTGAATAACGTATTTATTAAGATTGAGCAACATATCAAAGAAGATGATGTAAGCTTGGCCAGAAGTCTTGGTCAACTGGGATTATTATTATTATTATTATTTTTAAAGCAAGCTATGAAATCAGACCTGGGAAGTTTAAGCAAAAGTAGATATTTGAGACATGAACAAAGTTAGTCTCAGCAGAATATAGCAGACAAAATGCATTTTGGTTTTATATGTCACTGGCATTTAGTTACAAGACAATGGTGTGCCTTCTCCATTTCTGGAGAAAAACAAAGGAAAAATCATATTAATCCTAAATGAAACTCACTTATCTACTGTATTAAAGATGGGCAGATAACTTCCGTTTGATTTTCACATGTGCCTCGTCAATTAATCAATCAATCATCAATCAATTCTATCCTGTTTCCACCAGGACACACGTTTTCATTTTAAAAAGCCAGAAAATTGCATCAAAATTTCTATGTATATGCTCCTCTAAAATATGCTAAGAATTCTACTAAGGATGCAAACACATTCTCTCTCTTTTTAAAAAAAAGGAATAATTCCACCAAGAACGTCTTCAAAATATTTGAAAATCCAGAATCGTACACAGCAATCAAGTTCCGAACGCAAATTATTCTTGAAGGCACAATAAAAATCCATCCACGCTACAAGTAAACACCCCCAAACTCTTGGGAAAAATATTTTTATGGAATGGCTGCTCTTGCTGTTGGCATCAGCTAATTATTGGGGTGGAGGGGAGGCAGCATTAAAAATTAATTCCAAAGATGACGTACAGTTAAAGAAATCCAGTCCATGTACCACTTATCTATAGCACCAGGAACTCAGACAAGTCCTTTGGTTGAATACAGAAGCTTTGTTTGATTTTAGCTTCAGCTAAACCATTTAAAAGATGACTGATATTTGCCTCTCCTTAATATCCCTATTGGGGACGCAGTGGCTAAGACGCTGAGCTTGTTGATCAGAAAAGTCGGCAGTTCAGCGGTTCGAATCCCGAGCGCCGCGTAGCGGGGTGAGCTCCCTTGACTTGTCCCAGCTTCTGCCAACCTAGCAGTTCGAAAGCATGTAAAAAATTCAAGTAGAAAAATAGGAGCCACCTTTGGTGGGAAAGTAACAGCATTCTGTGCGCCTTCGGTGTTTAATCATGCCAGCCACATGACCACGGAGATGTCTTCGGACAGCGCTGGCTCTTCGGCTTTGGAACAGAGATGAGCAGCGCCCCCTAGAGTCAAGAACGAGTAGCATGCAAGTGCAGGGGAATCTTTACCTTTAATATCACTATTGCTAAAGGTTTCTTTTAAGGATATGAAATGACAAAGGAAGCGTGAATTAAATTGGCTAAATTTCTGAGCTCGTTCCTAAATCCTCTGAGGGATCAAACTTTGAAAGTATTTTCTGAGTTCATCTGTTAGATATTGGCATCTGGAGTTGTAACACTCTCTTGTTTTCCTTTCGGGGGGGGGGGGGGGGAAGCTTCTGTTTCCATTAGATTTGCAGATGAGGACCTCTATTGGTCTAAAGAAAATGCATCAAAATCCATCCAGAACAGAAATAGGGTGAGAAACTAGGGAGGATTTTAAATGATGGCTACAGTGAAGCTTGATAGAAGTTGACAAGAGTATCTCCTTGTCTAATAACGGTAGAATTTTCTAAGTCGCCCATCGAAGATTGGATTTCAGGGTGTTTTCCAAAGCACCAGAAGGCAGGACAAGAAACAATGGGTGGAAACTCATCAAGGGGAGAAGCTACCTGGAGTTGAGGAGAAACTTCCTAAGAGTGAGGACAATTAACCCTGTGGAACAGAAGTTGCCTTCAGAAGCTGTGGGTGCTCCATCAGTGGAGGTTTTTAAGAAGAGACTGGAGAGTCACTTGTCTGAAATGGTACAGGACCGTGATGGCGAACCTGTGACATGCGTGCCAGAGGTGGCACACAGCGCCCTCCCTGTGGGCACGCAAGCCATCGCCCCAGCTCAGCTACGCATGACTGCGTGCCTCCTACCAGGCAGCTAGGTCTTTGGGTCTCTGCCGCACATGTGGGGGGTCAAGTGTGCATGCACAGGGGGGAAGGGTGCATGCAATGGCAGCACACATGTGTGTGGGGGGGGGTGCATGAATGGAGGTCACGCATGCATTGCATTTTGTGGGTTTGGGCACGTGCTTGCACTTTGGATGCTTGTTAGCCATCACTGGTAAAGGATCTGCTGCTTGAGAAGGGGGCTGGACTAGAAGACCTCCAAGGTCTCTTCCAGCTCTAATCTGATTGAAGACACTTCAATCTCAGAAGGATGGAAGGTTGAGTCAAGCCGGTCAGGATCGAACTCCTGGCAATTGGCAGAGTTAGTCTGCAATACTGCATTCTAACATTGGGAAGGAAGGAAGGAGGGATAGCAATAGCACTTGGATTTATATACCATTTCACGGTGCTTTACAGCCCTCTCTAAGCGGTTTACAGAGTCAACCTCTTGCCCCCAACAATCTGGGTCTTCATTTTACCTTACCTCGGAAGGATGCAAGGCCGAGTCAACCTTGAGCCTGGTGAGATTTGAACTGCCAAACTGCAGGCAGTCAGCAGAAATAGCCTGCAGTACCACTTGTAGCCACTGCGCCATCGTAGCTCTATACATTTTTGGTCATCTTCTCCCTTGGGCATTTATACAAATTCTACCTGCTCCTCCGGTAGACGACCTGATTAAATTCCTTCTTCATCCCACTTGAGGAAAGGGATATAGCTAAATGGACCTGTTTGGCATAGCAGGGCTCTAAATTGGTTTAGCGAAGATTTGGCCTTTATCATTTCCGATGAGGATAACCGGACCTCCCATCTTTCCACTCCTTCCCACTCACCTTAATTTCATCCCTTTGAGCAGAGGATGGAAGGCCATCAGCCAGCCATCAAACCTAGCATGGGGCATGAAAGCCCTGGCTGATTTATCCTAGGGATAAAGTTTGCAGATACAGATCTGCATGCCATCAATATATTTATATGCAGCCATGGGAAAGAAGAAGCCATTTTGCTGAAGCTGGGCTTTACGTGCCATCGCCGAGGGCCCCAGGGCCCAGCCTTCATGTCCCCATTGCTGTATTTCAGCTCCAGACTGACAGATCTTCGTGTAAAGCTGCCTTCTCAATCCTTCACGACTATCTACCTGTCACGTCCAGGTGAATGGTAGCACCCGGGTTGATTCCCCCAGCTACTTTCACACTTACTTATCCGTCTTTATGGATTCATCTGCTGTGTCAAGAGGGCGCATAACAGCATTACTGTCAGGTGACAAAACTGTCCCCAGAGTGTCACAAATGATTCTCTTCCCCGCTAAATGGAGAGAAGCAGAACAGCCCAGCACAGGCTGCCTGGCGGTTTCCCCTTTCTCCGCAGCTTTCTCCTGCCCCACAACTCTTAATTTCATCGAAATCTAGTTCCTAGTTTGAGGGAGGGAGGGAGGGAGATGAGAAAGGAAGGAGAATTAAAGGGAGAGGAGGAAGGAAGGAGGGAGGGATGAAAATGGAAGGAGGAAAAAACGAGGAAAAGAAAGGAAGAATAGAAGTAGGGAGGGAGAAAGGGAGAGAAGGAAGGAAGGAGGAAAATAGAGGGAGGGGAGAGAGGAAGGAAGGAAGAAGAGAAAGGAAGAAGAGAAGTAGGGAGGGAGAGAAAGAAGGAAGGAGGGAGAGGAAAATAGAGGGAGGGAGGGAGGAAGAAGAGAAAGGAAGAAGAACAGAAGTAGGGAGGGAGAGAAAGAAGGAAGGAGAGAGAGGAAAATAGAGGGAGGGCAGGAGGAAGAAGAGAAAGGAAGAATAGAAGTAGGGAGGAGGGAGAGAAGGAAAGGAAGGAGGGCGAGAGGAAAATAGAGGGAGGGAGGAAGAAGAGAAAGGAAGAAGAACAGAAGTAGGGAGGGAGAGAAAGAAGGAAGGAGAGTAAAATAGAGGGAGGGAGGGAGGGAGGGAGGAAGAAGAGAAAGGAAGAATAGAAGTAGGGAGGAGGGAGAGAAGGAAAGGAAGGAGGGAGAGAGGAATAGAGGGCGGGAGGGAGGGAGAAGGAAAGAAGGAAGGAAAGAAGGAAGGAAGGATTTTTTAATATTTGTTATTAAGACAAAAATGAGCATCTCCTTGCCAATCCAAAGAATTATTCAATCCTCCTTATTCTACATACTGGCCTAGCAAATGAATTCTGAGATTGGTGCGGGAGCAGGATTTATTTTATTTTTTTGCAAAAGGAAGCCCTGAAATACAGCAACAAACTCCAGCTTCATACAGCGTTATCTTTCGTAATTCTTATTTTTTGAGTTCTAAAGGGGCCTAGCACGTCGTATTTCAGAGACAAAACTCGAAAGAAGAAGGGGGAGAGGGGAAGAGATACCCTTATCTAATAAACTCCGGAGCACGCGCGCGCGCGCACACACACACACACACACACACACACACACACACAGACAACCTAGCCCCGTGTCGCCGGAAAGGCTAACCACCTCCAGCTTCTTGGCAAAGCCCCTGACCTCGAAAGCTGACAAGGTTTGATAGGAAACTTAATGTAATCGCTGGAGAAAGCTAACAGGGCCTATTGTCAGCAATGAAGTCCGAAGGTTTGAAGAATTAATATAAGGATACATTGGAAGTGGCCTCCGGGGGACGCGTCCGCAGAAACAGGGCAAGACCAAGAGGGGGAAATGACTCCAGAAGTAATTCCGCGATGACATTTCTGTCATTGCCGCTAAATGGAGGGGCGGAGGGGGGGGGGAGAAGAGAGAGAGAGAGAGAAATATTTGGCCAGATGCTGTTCTGTGCATTCTTTCCTGATCTAATAGAAACGAATATTGCTGACTTTCCAATGATCCATTTAAGTGGCAGAGATATTTCCTCCGGGGACCCACCGAAGCGCCAGCCTGAATTCTCAGCAAGGCAATAACTACCTAAGCTTTCGAAGAAGCCCAGTTAGGGGATCCGGCTCTCCATTAAACGCGATACATCTCAATGTTTCAAGGCAGAAACAGGCCTCTTATCGTTTTAAGGATGGGGATAGAGTTTAATGCAAAATCTCTTCTATTTCTTCATTTATCTCTCTCTCCCTTACTCTTTCTTTCTTTCTTTCTTTCTTTCTCTCTTTCTCTCTTTCTCTCTCTCTCTCTCTCTCACACTTCTTTCTATAAGTATCATCTTTATTGTCATTGTACTTAAATACAACGAATTTGAATCAGTGAAGCTGAGGAACAGATGGATCCTGCTCCCTGTGTGCGCATGCACAGAGCTGCCAGAAGAAAAGAACAGCTCGGAAATCAGGGTTGACTTGGGAGTAAGGCCGCAGGTGGATGGTGAATGGCCCCTCCCATAGGAGATAAAAGAGGAGCGAAAGGGGAGTGGGCTTTTGCAGGAAACAATTCATTTGTTCACTCGTTCATTTCAGGAGTGTGAAGATCTGTCCGTGAATCTCAGAGACTCTGTGCCAAGCACTCCCTTGCACTGCACTGCATTTGGAAAATATTCACATGGCAGCTTTCCAAGCTGGATAAGGTCTGTGGTCATAAATTCACCTTTGAAATACTGTTTGCCAGGCCTTTGCTGAAGGTGAATGAGAGGAATTCACATTCATTTCATAAAAGGGGGTTTTGTCGGGACCAGGAATCTGCTTTGTGCTTTTTGGGGAAGCCTAGGTCAGGACAACTGGAGAGTCGGTTTGGAATAATGGTTAAGGTACTGGCACAGACACCAGGGGATTGTCGGTTCTAGTCTCACTAGCTTCACACATCATACCTTGTATGGGAAACAGAAAAAAATTGGTGACTATGAATGTATCTTGGAGCTGAACTGAGTCAGTTCTCCCCAAGTGCAAAATTTACTTTCTTTTGAGCAAAAAATCTAGTTTATGTTCTGAATGTGCAATTTAAGCGGCCCTTTCTAAAAGACTTGCCACAGACAGGGAGAATTCAAGGGCAAAGGGAGAGGAAGGGAAATTAAATGTTTGCCCATCTTTTCCCATGCTGGGTGACAGAGAACAAAAAAAGCCAGAGAGTTCACAAGAAATCATCCTGGACCCACTGAATAACAGCAGCTACGAGAATGGCCAAATTACTGTCATGACGGAGACTGAAATTAGTTGTGCTTTCTAGCTTAACACATTTAGAAAACGAGGGTTCCATTTCTGTTTTTCTAATCCTTGGAAATCTCGCTACCTTCGGTACAACGTCTTTCCGAATGGGCTGTCCAGGGTGCTGATCGTATTTTCCCCCCCAGCTGCAGTCTCTCACACAAGCCACGAGGATGGTAGTAGCGAAAGCAGGAATTCTAATTATCCCTTCTAAATGCCCAAAATACCATGTCCACCAAAAGCCCTCCGCTCATTAGTAGGAGTAATTAACTTTACAACTGTCAACACAGACATCCATGCAAGCTGACAGACAGATAGTAGCTCTGAGGGTGCTAATAAATCCAGAAATAACAACTTGACACGCAAATGCACAAAAGGATGCAGGTGATAAAAGAAATGTTGACATCAAATCTAATTATCTCCGCAATGGCCAACTACCAACGAATCCCTCAGTAGTGGGAGCGTTATTGCATGCAATCAACCGCCGCAGAGCTGGCTCTTAACCGTCGGCGCACAATAGGGTTTTTATAGCCCCTTGTCATATCAGTGGGAGGACAATATCAAAAGGAAATATGAGTGTCATGACCTCTCTGGGAGTTAAAATAAAATAAAATAAATATAGGAAGTCGGGGAGGGAGAACTCCTGGTGATGAATATCAGCTTGGCTGAGGCCTGGCAGATTCTCTCCCTCCCACAGCCGAGGTGCATTTAAAAAAAAAAAAAAAAAAGCCAGGATGATATATGACATTTTCATCAGACACTTTGGGGATGTCACCAAGTGGAAAAATAAAGACCCTGAGCTGAGATGATGGGGGGAATTATGCAACTATAATTGCCGATCATAACTGGAGATGAGCCGACAATGGCTGTGTTCATATTGAGACGGCCCTTAAATTGTCAACGGCGGCCAGCGGTGGCAGCTGCTGTGGTGCAGCCGAGTCCAGCCCCCTATTCTGATCATTTTTCACTCCGCTCTGAGGAAAATGTGACTTCTTGAAGGTTTCCCACCGCAGCCGAGGGCGACAGAAGGCTCTCAATTTGAAGGAAGGAAAGATGTGTAAACGATCACGTTTTTCTTCATTTTTTTTTTCCTCCCTCTCGTCACGTGGGTGAGAAGATGAAACATCTTTATCATACCTATTGTCAGGCTGGGCTTTTACAAAATATGAGTTTATCTTCCTGGCTTGGGTTGAGTTTATAAAAAAAAAACATAGATAAGAGATTGAGAGAGAGAGAGAGAGAGATAGAGAGAGAGAGAGAGAAAGGAAGGAAGGAAGGAAGAAAGGAAGGAAGGAAGGAAGGAAGGGTAGGGCAGATGCTATGAAAAGAAGATATAAACCACTCTAGTCTCCCTACCGAGGCCTTCCGGGAGGGGAAATCTCAATGGAAATCGTAACGCCGGCAATTCTCATTAAAAGGCAGGGAAAGGCATATGGAGATGTGAAGTTTCAAAAATAAAATAAAATAAAAACTTGGGCTTCCCAAGGGAGATAAAGCGAGCTTTTCCCACTTAGGTGGTGGATGTCAGACAATCCGGACGGATGCAAAATACAGAAGAAGAAGAAGAAAAAATATCTTCTCCTAAAATAAATAGGCCAGAAGGCTTGGTTTTTAACCATTTGGTGATAACCATCAGCAATAATTCCTGGGGCACAGAGGTGAAAAGTCCCATCTGATCCAGAAGAAAAAAGTAATTCACTGTACAAAGGCTGGGTCCCTATGAATTAGTTTGATCAAGCCATTTACCCAGACGGTTAGCTTTTGTTTATCAATTTGACCTTCCATCAAATGTGGGGGGGGGGCACACATTCCCCCCCCCCCCCGCAACGGATGCTCACGGACTCCAGGCTCCAGGGATTTCAGCCTCTTTGCTAACCTTAAAGAAGTGTAGTGGGGAGGAAAAACGGAAGGACTGAAAAACTGGGAGGATTTGGCACTGGGGATACATAGATATTCTCGTTCCCTTTGGCCTCGCGGTGCATGTATACAAGAAACCTGGTTCTATTGAAAGTGATTTCAATCTTCCTGCTCCTTTGGTTTTAAATATCAAGTGGGAGGGAGGGAGAAAGGGAGATGCCAGAAGGAAGAGAAGGAAGAAAGAAAGGACACTTATGTGTAGCTGTTTTCATAAGTAGATGCACCTCAAAAAAACGGGCTGGAATCCTGAGGTCGGTAATGTTAATCTTTCATTTTTGCATAGAATTTTTTTTTATTTTCCATTTTCATTGCATATAATTACATGTATACTATTACATAGTCAATATCATGTTGTATTATTAAGTAATCACATCAATTCATCTTACCATCAACTACCAAAGGAAAAAAAAGAAAAAGAAAACCAGTTATTGGCTCTTCTGCTCTCCCTACACCATATTTATACCTTATCCCACACTTTCTTCCCCCTCTCTCTTCCCCCTTTCTATATCTTGTCTTCCCTCCATCAATTTCTACTCTACTTCCCCTTCCTTTCTCCTTCTCCTCTCTCCCCTTACCACTCCTCCTTATACACCTCATCTTCCCCCTTCACCCTCTCTGCTATCCCTCTCTTCCTATCTTTCTTCTCTCCTCTGCTTTCCACTCTTCCTCTCATTCACTTGGTGTATTTCAGCTTCTGAGCAAACTCCATTCTATGTTGATGGTATTTATAATTCCATTTCAATATACATAAAAAAGAAAAAATAGCAGTATACATGTACAATCATAATACCTTAAAATCCAACACCCCTCCTCCAACTTAGTAAACTCTGTTCCCCCCCTCCCCCCCCAGGCTTCCCCCCCTGACTTCCCAATACAAGGTATAAATCTTTAACAAAAACAGTTTAAAATATACTTAAAGAGAAAGTAGAAAATTAAGGTAATATTAATCTTTCAGTCTACTATAGTTTCCAGGGCTCTCAAAACTGGACTATGCTTAATTTTCAGGAGAACATTTGCTTCCTGTGAGGAATAACCAGCTGTTATTCTCGTTCCTTGGCCTCCTGATTAAAAAAAAATGATACCTCTTTTGCTTTACGTACAAGGAGCAAAATAAGTTTGGTGTCCAACTCCTACGGAATCGAGACCTTTTCATCTCCGGAGTGCTTAAACTAATAATTAACTCCGAAGTTAACTAAGACAAAAAATAAAGAAGAAGAAATCCCACTGAGGTTAATTTTGTGTTTGGATCTTTCCAGCTGAAAGAAGACCCCAAGTCTTCTGCGCCGTTCGAAGTTAATTTGAGATCTATTCGTAATCAAATTTCATCCCGGATTTTCTGGTTAGTCTAACAGAGTTAATTCCCCTTAATGTTAGCGAGGCATTGGGAGTGGGCTCCGGCGGGTAAAGCCCAAGCTGGGGATTTACAGCAGCTGTCAGAAACACTCGGAGGGAATCCACATTAGCTGGAATGCAATCAGGCAGAAAACCTATTACATAGCGCTAAATATACTTAATCACATCTATTAGAGACAAAAATGAACTAAGTAATTATGACAATAGCCAAACGGTGTGTGGGTGGAGGAGATTAATAACAATAATAATAATAAAAAAAACAAGTCTTAGGTGGGACAAAAATAAAATAACCCACGCTGGATTGCCCAGTAAAGCAGAATAGATATCAATGAGGCATTTCGGGGACAATTTGCTTATGATTTAAGTGTGGGTCCCTCTTGCCGTCAATGATGGCAGTTCAAATCCCTAGTACAGGTCTCCGGTGTGAGCAGGGGGTTGGACTAAATGACCTCCAAGGTCCCTTCCAACTCTTTTACTGTTTACTGTTTAAATATATACTCCGTCCTCCCCCTTGTAATATAGACAAACTTTCCTCCCCGTGTTCCTTTTAGCTTCCCGATATTTTTTCTTGACGTAATTCTGTTCCACAGGTGTTAACTGAGAATATATCAGGCCCCCTTCCTCGCTTGCATAAATGCCTCATAAAAGAATTTTTTACTCCAGATGTATCTGGCTCAATGAGATGACGAGGGCCTAAATTGTCAATTGTTCAAAAACTATATCACAAAACTATATCATAATAAACAGACCAAGAAAACTAGAGCAGGCATAAAACACTAAACAGATACAATAAGAATCAAGGGCTTACAACTATTTGTGACCTTTAATCATGAGGAGGAGGAGGAGGAGGAGAAAAAGAGGAGGAGGAGGAGGAGGAGGAGGAAGAGGAGGTGGTGGTGGTGGTGGTGGAGGAGGAGGAGGAGGAGAAGAAGAAGTAGTAGTAGTAGTAGTAGTAGTAGTAGTAGTAATAGTAGTAGTATATTTCTGGAGACAGAAATAGATGGAAGTTTAGATACAACCTAATCCACAAGTGAAAAGACAATATCCCTACTAGCCAATCTGGACTTAATTGTCTTTATGCTACTGAAAATTAACACTGTAATTTACGGCTGAACAGGCCCAGGTGTTA
The DNA here is from genome assembly GCF_009769535.1 of Thamnophis elegans. Lineage (NCBI taxonomy): Eukaryota > Metazoa > Chordata > Lepidosauria > Squamata > Natricidae > Thamnophis > Thamnophis elegans. The sequence goes on from NW_022473589.1 coordinate 95,641, forward strand.
ATATCAGTCTGACAGGCTAAACATTCCAGTGTGACAGCTAGCTGCTTTTGTGTGTGTGTGTGTGCAACCACACGCATCTGCATCACGGCACCAATTTCATACAACCCCCGTTTTGGAACTCAGCTCCCCTCCGTTCCACAGGAGGGGAGTTCCTTTTTAAAGCTTCTTTAAGCCCAACAGCGTTATTTGCTTTTAAAAAGTAAAGACAGAAAATTGGAGAGGGTGGCAAGAGACTCACAACCAACAGGCTAAATGACACGAAGAGTGAAGCACGCGAAACGTACGTTAATGATCCAATCATCCTTAAAACGATAAGACTAAAACAATACCTCTTTTTTTAAAATAAAGGAGTAAAGGAGACAATTAGGGGGGCATCTGGCTTTTAGCTTTTTTCTCCCCTCGCTCTTTGTTTTTTCAACGAAATTTCTCAGGCTCTGGATCTTAATTTTTTTTAGTTGACAGCGGTCTTATTTCAGCCAGTTAGTGGCATCTGGATGCTAGGAAAACAGACACACGGGTTGGATGGGCACATAAGCACACACACACACTTGCACGCACAGGCACACACAAGGCAACAATGCCATGCACTTTAATTAATTGTGGAGAGATTACATGGTCTTCCAACCGTATAGTCTGTCATCAGCAGGCATTACAGATTTATATTAGATGTTTCTCTACGGTGTCAAGAATAATTAAAATGGGGATGGAAAAGACGCCAGCTAGTAATATTTTACATCAGTGGCAATTCTGAGCAGGAGAGGAAGGGAGGGGGGGAGAGAAAGAGAGAGAGGGAAGGAGGGAGGGAGGGAGGGAAGGAGAGAGAGAGGTGGGGGGGGAGAGAGATTACCACTGCCAAACAATTTAAAAAGAAGATGTCAATTTTGGTAGCCTGACTGTGTGAGGAATAAAAAATTAGGCTGGCAAAGCAAGCCAAAATATTTAACCACCTTGAATAATGAGAGGCTCATGTTTAATCTATCAGACCTACCAGAATTGGAATGACATGTCAGAGTTATTAACGAAAGAGCCACCAAAATACAATGGTTAACATATGTTTGCCTTTTCTTTTTCATGAAAGGGACTTCTGTGCAAGTCAGCACACACACACACACACAGAGCACTTTTTAAAAATGCCCTGGAAACACAGAAATTTCAAATAGACCCCAACGCAGCAACCCTGGTACGCTGCTAATTGGATTCGCAGAGTCTCGAATGAAGCTAAACTTGAAAATAAATCAAACTTCCCCTTTTTCCACTGTGGATGGATGGATGGACAGAAAGGCAGGCAGACAGACACTGTGGGTGGGTGGGTGGGTGGACAGAAAGATACTGTGGATGGATGGATGGATGGACAAAAAGACACTGTGGGTGGTGGGTGGACAGAAAGACAGACAATGTGGGTTGATGGGTAGGTAGATGGATGGACAGAAAGGCAAACAGACAATGTGGATGGATGGATGGATGGATGGATGGATGGATGGATGGATGGACGGACAGAAAGATACTGTGGATGGATGGATGGATGGACAGAAAGACAGACATTCTGGATGGATGGATGGATAGGTGGGTGGATAGAAAGGCAAACAGACACTGTGGATGGATGGATGGATGGATGGATGGATGGACAGAAAGATACTGTGGATGGATGGATGGTGGATGGATGGATGCATGGACAGAAAAACAAACATTCTGGATGGAAGGATGGATGGATGGATAGGTGGGCTGATAGAAAGGCAAACAGACACTGTGGATGGATGGATGGATGAATGGACAGAAAGATACTGTGGATGGATGGTGGGTGGATGGATGGATGGACAGAAAGACAGGCATTCTGGATGGATGGATGGATGGATGGATGGGTGGATGGACAGAAAGATACTATGGATAGATGGATGGGTGGGTGGGTGAATGGATGGACAGACAAAAAGACAGACATTGTGGGTGGGTGGGTGGGTGGATGGATGGATAGACAAAACAGACCCTGTGGATGGACGGACGGACGGACAGAAAGATACTGTGGATGGATGGGTGGGTGAGTGGATGGATGGACGGGGTAGGAAATGTCAACCTCATCCATTTCCTTCATCCATTATAAAGACCTATGTCCAACACTATTGCTTTTTCTTCTCTTTTTCTGAATGAAAATATAACAAAAAAAAAAAAAAAACCCAAAACAAATTAAAAAGTACAAGTCAGGAAAACCAAACTAAAATGAAAGTGGCCAAGGCAGTTGATTTGGGTAGCCACAGCCCCAAGCTTCCTTCTCTCCCCCTTTCCCCACTTCTTATTTTATTGATAATTTTTTTGGACTCCTTGTCTTGTTACAGCGACGTTTGCACTATACAGTTAAGGGACGGTTCGCATTCTCCTACTCTGAGCGCTTAAACTCTTGCTCAACGCTTGACGTTCCCTTCTTAAATGTCTCCAGAGTTGCGTCATGCATTATACATTAGCCCGTGGCATTGCGAATGACCTGAAAACTCAGCTCCCCTGACTACATCTGGGAAAGGAGGCCTGGTATCCGATTACCTTGTCCCTTCTTCTCCAACAATGCAGTGACAAGGAGGCGGCGAGACGTGTTCCTGGAAACTTGACGGGAGCGATTGATTCTGCCCGGCTTTGATGCTTCGCTTTGATCAAAAATTAAAAAGGGAGGTATCATATTCGTCGGGGCCACAAAACGCTTCAGTCTCCTCATCCTACCGTTGGGACAATCGCAGCTTCTCTCCTGGAGAACGTATCCCTCCCCTTGTTACTTTCAAGTTCAACATGCCGAGAAGTGACAAAAACAATGCGGCCTCTGTGAATGCTCCGTTTTGTACCGAGGGGACGGATGTGTCACGGTTCAAACCGCCTTCCAATTAGTTCTCTTCTTATCGTTGAGTTGGAACCAGAGTGAGATGAGAAAATTCCAGCTGGACGTCATTTCGGTCCACCTCTAGTAAATGGACATGGCCGGAGTGGCTTCTAAGACTCCTTCTGGGTCAAGTCACAACTCTCTTTTCCTCCTGGACAGAATGCTTTGGAGAAAAGTGCTAAGATCTATCTATCTATCTATCTATCTATCTATCTATCTATCTATCTATCTATCTATCTATCTATCTTCTCAAACTTTTCTTCTCCTCTGGTTTTCTTTCTCAATTCTTCAGAAGCTCTTTCTGATGCGCGTTTCTCATCACTTTGCCTTCTCCAAGGCAGAGAAAATTCTCTGGGAAGAGAATGGTTTGCACTTACTACATCTATTTGGGACTTATCAACGTAGGAGAAACCATGGAAGCTACAGCCCACCGGAAAAAGAATTGTCCAATAAATGACAAGACAACAGACCTTAGCGAACTTGTAATACAAAACATATAATACAAAAACTTACAATATAAAAACCATCCAATCCTCTAAAGCAGGGATCTTCCAAACTTGGCAACTTTAAGACTTGTGGACTTCAACACCCAGAATTCACCAGATGACTGGCTGGGGAATTCTGGGAGTTGAAGTCCACAAGTAAATAAGGGTTCTACATTTAGGCAAGAAAAACAAAATTCACTGATACAGTATAGGTGGTATCTTGCTCAATAGTAGTTAACTGTGAGAGGGATCTTGGGGTCCTGGTGAACAACCATTGAAATAGGAGCCAGCCGTGGGCAGCAGCTGCCAAAAAAGCCAACACAGTTCTAGGCTGCATCAACAGAAGGATAGAATCAAGATCACATGAAGTGTTAATACCACTTTATAAGGCCTTGGTAAGGCCACACTTGGAATACTGCATCCAGTTTTGGTCGCTACCATGTAAAAAAGATGTTGAGACTCTGGAAAGAGTGCAGAGAAGAGCAACAAAGATGATCAGGGGACTGGAGAATAAAACATATGAAGAACGGTTGCAGGAACTGGAATGTCTAGTTTCATGAAAAGAAGGACTAGGGGAGACATGATAGCAGTCTTCCGATATCTCAGGGGTTGTCACAAAGAAGAGGGAGTCAAGCTATTCTCCAAAGCACCTGAGGGCAGGACAAGAAGCAATTGGTGGAAACTAATCAAGGAGAGAAGCAACTTAGAACTGAGGAGAAATTTCCTGACAGTTAGAACAATTAATCAATGGAACCACTTGCCTCCAGAAGTTGTGAATGCCCCAACACTGGAAGTCTTTAAGAAGATGTTGGATAACCATTTGTCTAAAGTGGTGTGGGTTTCCTGCCTAAGCAAGGGGTTGGACTAGAAGGTCCCTTCCAACTCTGTTATTCTATTCTATTCTATTCTAGGTCTTAAAGTTGCCAAGTTTGCAAGATCCCTGCTCTAGAACTACCCATAACCAAGACCTTCTCATGCGTTGTGTCAATATTGTTATCACAACGGAAGTCTTTCTTTTTGCCCAGGAGAAATTACATGGCAGGCTTTGGCACCACATTACCATATGCACCTCAAAGGACACATGGTGCCCAAAATGGATGATTGTTTATGTTTTTCAATGCCAAAGCCTTGATTAAAATTCAGTTAAGGTCCACATTAGATTCCTGCAATGAATACATTAATTATTGCCACTGATTAAAGAACCCATATTTTCAACCTTTACATTTTAATACTGGGAACTCAGAAGAGCTCGATGCTAAACAGTTTATTAAATTCAAATTAAATAATAATAATAATCTTGAGATTAATAATAAGCCTTATTATATCTATTATTATATAATAATAAACTGTTTTTTTTAAAAAATAAATTATATCATGAATCCTTTTACTGTGCATTGTGGGAACACCGTCCAGCAGAAGAAAGAATGTAGACTATTAATAAGTATGTCAATTAAAGATAATACACTTGTTAAAAGGTTATCCCAAAGCTGGTAATACACAAAGCTTTGTTTGAGAAGAAATTGGAGCAAATTAGCCTATTAACAGCTGTGGTTTTCTTCAGTTCCTAGTCATGTTTCTATTTTATCTCTGTCCCACTCTAGTGGCTGTACAAAAACACTTCAAATGCCACCAGAAATTGGAACAAGGGATCAGTTAGCAGCCTATCTTTTGCAAGGTTTATGTGCAGCAATTGAACCGAACAAAATATATATAAAGCAACAAAATTGGAGTGCTTTCATTTCTCCAAAGAGCGGATAACACAAACAAGATTTTCCAAATCTAAGAAATATCTCTACACAAACACACACACAGAGGAAACTAAAGAGTGTTACAGCAGGGATAGGATTAATTCCTTCTTTAAAGGATTATCTGCTAGTTTATTCGGGGCCCAGGGCCCACCAATGTGTTTGAAAACCGCAAAGGAGGTAATATAGATTAATTATTCCTTAATAGGGGAAACATTTGAATGTGCTTACTTAAAAAAAAATAGAACAGGTAAAGTAAAGGTTCCCCTCGAACATATGTGCTAGTCGTTCCCGACTCTAGGGGGCGGTGCTCATCTCCATTTCAAAGCCGAAGAGCCAGCGCTGTCTGAAGATCATGTGGCCGGCATGACTCAACGCCAAAGGCGCATAGAAGGCTGTGACCTTCCCACCAAAGGTGGTTCCTATTTTTGTACTTGCATTTTTTACCTGCTTTCGAACTGCTAGATTGGCAGAAGCTGGGACAAGTAATGGGAGCTCACTCCGTTACGTGGCGCTAGGGATTTGAACCACCAAACGGCCGACCTTTCTGATCGACAAGCTCAGCATCTTAGCCACTGAGCCACCGCTTCCCTGTGAAAATCCATACAATCTATTAATTTCTCCATTCTCTGATCTACACAACTCCCAATATGTCTATGCCGATTGGACTCTGAAATCTTGGAGTCCTTCAGAAGTGGATTTCACCTAATTTTGCCACCGGTTCGCCAGACACCAAAATTGTGATCTTCCATGCATGTGAGTGGCCTTCCGCGCATACACTTTTCTCGTGCGCACGGCTTCCATGCATGCGTGTGACTCAGAAGATGTGGCTAAATAGGAAGGCATAGCGCCATGGTGGGCACTACCAGTTTGACCAAAACCGGTCCGTACCGGCTGAATACCACCCCTGGACTCCTTCTACCCAATCTGACATCAACAAAGATATGTAAGCCATGGGCCTTTGCCCTGGAGATGCAGCTGACTGTGCAAAGTAGCATTCAATGATTCAAAAAGCGGAAGAAGGAGAAGGAGGAGGAGGAGGAGGAGGAGGAGGAGGAGGAGGAGGAGGAGGAGGAGGAGAAGAAGAAGAAGAAGAAGAAGAAGAAGAAGAAGAAGAAGAAGAAGAAGAAGAAGAAATATTCAGGAGACAGAAATAGAATTAAGAACAACTTCTTCTTCTTCTTCTCCTCCTCCTCCTCCTCCTCCTCCTCCTCCTCCTCCTCCTCTTCTTCTTCTTGAAATGTTTTCAAGGAAAAAACCAAGGTGAACCTTCTCAAGTCTCTATTCTACAAACCCATGAGCTCTGTCCCTAAAGAGACATCTATCATAGGTTGGTAGCCACTTCTGACCAAGTTCCCTCAGCACTAAGGCCCAGTTTGTTCACGGGGGTGTGATCCATGCAAACACCGTCCAAAATTAAACACAGTGGACCACTGAGCAAATATGAATTTTCTTCTCCTCCACCCTGCAAACATCTTCCTGAGAAGGCTTGGAGGAGTTCTCTCCCAATTTATTTTCTTTTTTTTTTTAATGTATATCTCATACACCATAATATATCATCACCCAATTTTTGAACAAGGTGTTCACTTGTGCAATTTCCCTTAAATAACAAAGCCAGATGTAACCTGTTGACAAAGCTAAGATCTGATTTGTAGTCTAGGTAGGTGAGACTTTTTCTAAGCTGGAAAGGTTTAGGAGTGGACGGGGGAGGCAACCACTGGGTTAGAAAGGAGATGCTTAATATATTGTTAAATGTTAACTAATTACACAGACAGTCGTGTCCCATGTCACAAAAATGGTTCTCTCCCTTGTCGTTTTTTCAGGGGTAATTTACAGCACTGCTCCGAGCAGTTTCTGTTGAAGCTGAAAGCATAAAATGAAAGCTTTCATTGTCTATTGACATATTTTTCTTGTTAAGCAACATTTAAAGTATCGAGACAAGATGCTGTAATCATGGGTCTGTCTACAACTGTGAGCTCAGCCTGTTGGAGGAAACTGCCCGAGGGTAAGGGATAAAAAAAACAAGACATGGACAAAGCGATACAATTTATTTTTATCTAATCGTAATTGCTCATTGGGGTCCTCATCAAAATAAAACCCAGCATCTGTCTAGCCTGCTTAACGGAGTGACCAAAACGTATCCTCCCCAGATAAGCAGGGATTAACACCAGACAAATAATCAAGCAGAAAGCAATACCCCAATCAAAGAATTAACAGAGAGAAAATCATATCCCCATCAACACTGGCAGGGCAAGCTATTGTATATAAACTGGGAACAAACCCTACACCCTCTAGCACTGATAATGTTACCTATTCTGGTAAGGAAATGTCTTCAAGCCAACAACCAAGACACACCGAGGCTCCACTGTTCAATCCTGAACTATGAATACTATCTTTTCTTTCTTAAACCATTTTTCTACACTCCCCCATGTTCTTCTCCTAGCACAATTCCCACATCAGGTATACAAGACACTGCAGGAATAATTAAACAGAAAAGGGAAATCAATTTAACCAATTTCTGAATGGAAAGACAGCTGTTATCTCAGTGGCGCAGTGGTTAGAGTGCAGCATTGCAGGCTACTTCTGCTGACTGCCTGCAATTTGGCAAGTCAAATCCCAATAGGCTCAAGGTTGATTCAGCCTTCCATCCTTCCGAGGTGGGCAAAACGAGGAGCCAAATTGTTGGGGGCAAGAGGTTGAACTCTGTAAACCGCTTAGAGAGCGCTGTAAAGCACTGTAAAGTGGTATATAAGTCTAAATGCTATTGCTATTCCATCTATCCAAAGTTCAAAAGCGGTAATGTCCCTCAAGCAGCATATAAATGTAATAAATCAGTAGCTAAATAAATAAATAAATAAATAAATAAAACATATCTGTAATTTTTGGACCTATTTAATTTCAGCGACACCTCAAATAAGTAGCACTGATATTTCACACACGACAGAAGCAAGAAAGCGAGCAGAAAAACGTTCGTTGGGTTCACCGACAAATGCGCGCTGGACAAAAGCGCGTCGACGAAACCGCAGGAAAAAAAACGCAAGTTCGAAATCGTGCCGATGAATGAGCGCAGAAGCGTGCCGACAACAGCGCACCGACAGAAGCGCGCTCTAAACCTAACCCTAAAGGTAACCCTAAACCTAACCCTAACCCTGAACCTAACCCTAACTCTTACCTTAACCGTAATCGCGCTTCTGTCGCCGCTCTTTTGTCAGCGTGCCTTTGTGGGTGCGCTGTCGCCATCACGGTTTTATCGCCGCAGTTTTGTCGGTGCGCTGTTATCGGGCGTTCATTTGTCGGGTCACGCGTTTCGTTTATAAATAATTAAAAGCCCTTGCAGTTGGATCCAAGATGTAAAAGATGACCAGGCTGAACGAGGGGTCAAGCACATCATCAGTCTCAAGTCCCTTGGTGCCCACAAAAGATCTAAGTCCAGCCCACCTGGAACTCTACCGCCAACTCACTTTGACCGTTAGTAGAGCAGATTCTTGTAGAGAGCCTTTTGCATACAATAAACGTATAGATTCCTTCAAACTGACTGGACTTCTGATTTCCCGCTCTTGACCCCACCAGTCAAACAAAGGCCTTCTTTCGATTTGGAAAACAGGGGACGCTAACTTCCTTGAGAAGCAAATTGTACACTTTGGATTAAGTAGAGATAATGTAGAGTACAAGGGCATGCATTTGTTTTCATTCCAAGCCAGTTTCTCCAAAGCTGGGAACATTAGTATGCTTCTCTATGGTGGCGGTGCATTTGAACTTCCTGAAAAGACCGTATGTGGGCTCCCTTGTACACTGCAGAAACCTAACCGGTGAATTAAGTTTTCATACAAATTGCTTTGTTCCCCTCGAAGATTGATTTTGAGCGCTGTGTACTTGTAAAGCTGGAAAACTTACCACTACAAATATTCAACTGCAATTATCTCTGGCTGTTAATAGCACCAGATAACCTGTCACTTTCTACCCAGTCTATAATTTATCATTCGCTTATGCTTTTTCTTGCTTCCATCCCCGTCCCCTCCCTCCCTCCTTCCTCCCTTCCTTCTCCATGAACTCTTGCGTGGTATTTTCCAAATGTATAATCTTGTTGTATTTATTTCCCAATGGCCCAACAAAATGAACGCAAGTGCTGACTAGAACAAACTAAAAAGCAGGGCTATTGACAAGACGTCAGTGGAGTAGTAATGAACACTCTGGCTTGACTTTCACCTCGGCGGAGCTAACAGCTTTAATTTATGAATACAGCAAAGGAGAGGCAACCCCTCCAGGTTTTTTTTTTTTTTATTATACCCTCAGCGCTGTTTCAAATAAAGTAATTAAAAGGTCAAGAGACTGGGGCTGGGAATCAGATCTGAATGCAACCCTGGTTTTTACAAAATTAAAAGTAAGCTTTAAAATATATATATAGACAGAGACAAACAGACAGAAACTCGAGTTTCCTTCCCTCCCACCCACCCCCAATTGTTCTTCACAGAAAGCACCGCAGAGGCCAAAATTAGAGAATTGTTTGGACAACGGATTTAGCAGAATAAACCTGGCCTCTAATTTAACTGCCACGGGAATCATTGATCGGATAGAAGGCCCTCCAATGAGATTTTCCTAGCTGATTCTCCCCCTGCGTTCCTTTTATTTCTGACGTTATCTCCTTCCACAGCCTCTCCTCTTCCAACCTGCTGCAAGAATTAGAGGAAGGGGAGAGATGCAATCCCCTTTTGGAGGAATTGAGGAGGGTGGGGGAGAGAGAGAAGAACTTTACTAGGAAATGAGTTAAATTCGCCCGCAACGAGCATTTCTGGTTAAAGAGAATCAATCTTCTATCTCCATCCATCTCTAAGGCACTGCAGTAGGAGTAGGGAGATGGATTTTTAGTCCTGATTAATCCAATATTGGATTCGTTCTTCTCTCTCATCCTAGTGTGGTTAGTTTAAAGCTCTTTTGCATTAGACGAGCATGGTGGATTTGGTTGGATGGATGGGAAGAGACAGAAAGAGAAATAGAAAGGAGAGAGGGAGGAAGAGGGGGAGAAAGAGAGAGACAGACAGAGAGAAAGAGAGGGAGGGAGGGGGAAAGAGAGGGAGAGAAAAAGAGAAAGAAATAGAGAGAAAGAAAGAGTGGGAGGGAGGAAGAGGGGGAGAGAAAAAGAGAAAGAAATAGAGAGAAAGAAAGAAAGAAAGAAAGAAAGAAAGAAAGAAAGGGAGGGAGGGAGGGAGGAAGAGGGGGAGAGGGGAGAGAGACAGGAGGAGAAAAAGTGCTGAGGAATTCTGCGAGTTGAAGTCTACACATCTTAAAATTGCCAAGGTTGAAAAACACTGCTTAAGATCAACTTATCTCAAGCGTAATTTTGCTCATATATACCTATTAACCATATTGCAATTTCTCCATGGTGATGACTCGCATGACTGTATATGGCATTTAAGAATATCTGACCTATACATATTTTGTATTGTTTTTCATGCCCAAAATACTTCTGAAATAAGGTGCTTTTTCATTTCCTAAAAACAGCCATGACCTGGATGAATGAGAATCTTTGCAGACTTTTCCAAAATAAATGTTCTTTTCCCTCGTTCAACTCCACTCGTACAGTAGTGCGGAGTATTATTTACCATGTCATATAACTGCTTTTAGCAAAATCTACATTGGTTTTTAAATGCTCTGTGTATTATTTTTTTAATCTACATAGAATCTCAATTTCTTTGCAAAAATTACTTTTCTGCACTACTTTTCCTTTAAAAAAGGAGTTAAACCAAGTTCTGGGGGAACATTTCTTTGAACAAATAATTGAATTTGTTTTCAAACTCAATATGTTTTCAGAAACTTTAATTACCTAAGATAAATAATTTGCCATCCAGACTAAAACCCACTTCATCTTTCTATAATTTCCACATCCAAACTTCCACCCTTTTGCAGACTTCAACCGAGGGTTTGAAGATGGGTATCTGATGCTAAAACTTAGCCAAAGCTTTCATCAGATTTTTTTTTTTGAAAACCTCAGTTAGAATTCCGTTTCTGAGAATAAATGGATATGGATCAGAAAGATTTTTCTACCAGCTAGCCTTCCTTTCTGGATGCAGTTCACAAGTTTTCCCTTTAATCATATTTTTGTTGATTATTTATTAGTTTCTGAGGGAAATCAAAGGATGGACAACTTAAAATATGTCTTCCATAAAATATTTCCTGAATCACAAGCTGCAGTAAAGAATTTATAGGAAGTGTCTTTCATGTGTCGATATGACCTGATTGAAGAATAAAATATATGTCTTTGGCATGCAGGCAAGATGCAAATGACGAAGGGACCCCAAATGGAACGCTAGATCATAAATATCTGACGGCACAGTTGTTAGCCAAATGCTACCTGAGATGATAAATCAGATGGGGCTTGCTCAAACATCTTATTGGAAAGAACCGGAGAGAACTGGAACATGAAGTGAGGGTGCTAATTGAAAACCCAACTCCAAGTCCACAAAATAGTCCTGGAAAACAGAAATGGACTCCTGTGTTCCATATCCATGATTGGGAATATGACTTGTCAGAAGAAAAGAAAAACAAAACAAAACTGCATGGCATGATGTTTCAAGAATGCAGAAATCGGAAGTCAGGTAGGAAGGACATGTTGCTGTTAGTTGCACAGTGGTGTCCGATCCATCGCGACCCCATGGACAACGTTCCTCCAGGACTTCCTGTCTTCTACCATCCTCTGGAATCCATTTACGCTCACGCCGACTGCTTCAGTGACTCCATCCAGCCACCTCCTTCTCTGTCGTCCCCTTCTTCTTTCACCCTCCGTCTTTCCCAGCATGAGGCTCTTCTCCAGGGAGTCCTTCCTTCTCATTAGGTGGCCAAAGTCTTTGAGTTTCCTCTTCAGGATCTGGCCTTCTAAAGAGCAGTCAGGGTTGATCTCCTCTAAGACTGACCGGTTTGATCGCCTTGAAGTCCAAGGGACTCGTAGGAGTTTTCTCCAGCACCAGAGTTCAAAGGGAGTCCTTCTCGTTAGGTGGCCAAAGTGTTTGTATGTTCAAAGTGATAACATCACTCAAAATAGCAACTTTTGTCTTCTCCAGCACCAGAGTTCAAAGGCCTGTATTCTTTGGTGCTCAACCTTCCTTATGGTACAACTTTCACGGTCATACACTGCAACTAGAAAAACCATAGCCATAGGTGGCTATGAAGGAAATAGGTGTGTCTAATGATAAAACCAGATATTAATCTTGTAGGAGATCTTGCCAAATCACTGGGAATCTCATCTCCTTCCCACCAAACACATTGGACACACACACTTAGATAGATAGATAGATAGATAGATAGATAGATAGATAGATAGATAGATAGATAGATAGATAGATAGATAGATGCAAGGATAGATTCTGTCTGGGCCTTATCCCATTTAACTGCATCTTCCATGCAAATGGCAGCATCCATTGATGATGTTACATTACACCCTACGTGGGAACTCTCCTTCATTAAGAATAATTGTTTAAACATCCTTGGACCAGAAAATTGATGTGTTGGTGTGCTGCTTTTGTGACATGCATGGGGAAAGACGTCTCTTATTCTTCAGAATCGGGAAAGAATGAGAGCCTTTCTTGACAGATCAACTAGAAATACACCCTTTTTTACACCCTGTGATATTCGTGAAAAATCTGGTGTTTTTAATGAAAAATTTGATTTTTTTTCCCTTTTATAGTCGGGATCAGGAGGTGAACGGAAATCCAGACACAAACAAACACACACACACACACACACACACATTCTAATTATGTGATTACATACATTCATCTCACTTTTGTCATTACATGTAATTACTCTTCCCCGACTAAGACAACTACAGCAATGCATACAAAATTATACAACAACACTTTAATTAGAAGTCTATTAAATATAGCAGACACACCCATTAAAAGAGACACTCCTCGGACCCGGGAAGAGAGGAAATGGATGAATTCTATATAACTTGATGGGGTAATGTCATGTTATGGTTCTCTCTGCAGACAGTGTTATTATCTCAACGTTTGCTGATTTTTTTTTTAAAGGGATAAAAGGTAAAGGTTCCCCTCGCACATATGTGCTAGTCATTCCCTACTCTAGGGAATGATGCTCAACTCCGTTTCAAAGCCGAAGAGCCAGCGCTGTCCGAAGACGTCTCCTTGGTCATGTGACCGGCATGATTAAACGCCGAAGGCGCACGGAACGCTGGCGCCTTCCCACCAAAGTTGGTTTCTATTTTTCTACTTGCATTTTTATGTGCTTTCGAACTGCTAGGTTGGCAGAAGCTGGGACAAATCACGGGAGCTCACTCCGTTAGGGATTCGAACCGCCGAACTGCCGACCTTTCTGATCGACAAGCTCACCACCTTGGCCACTGAGCCATTTTTAAAATGACAAACATTTGTTACAGGTTAGATTTATTTTTTAGTGAAGCTCCATGTTTCCTCCAAGGGATTCAAGGCAACATGATTGTTGTTTTTATCACTTTCTTCTCTCCATTTTATCTTCCCACGAACAAAAAGAATAGGGGATTCAAGACAGATTTAAATCAAGAAGAACGCTTGTTCAGAAGTTGAGCTTACTACCTAAAGAGGAATGGCGATTGGATAATATATACTACAACTGATAATAATAAAGAAGAGCAACAAGGATGATTAGGGGACTGGAGGCTAAAACATATGAACAACGGTTGTGCTGTAACTAAGTATGTCTAGTTTAATGAAAAGAAGGACCAGGGGAGACATGATAGCAGTCGATCATGAGAGCCGAGGTGGCGCAGTGGTTAAATGCAGCACTGCAGGCTACTTCAGCTGACTGCAGTTCTGCAGTTCGGCTGTTCAAATCTCACCGGCTCAGGGTTGACTCAGCCTTCCATCCTTCCGAGGTGGGTAAAATGAGGACCCGGATTGTTGTTGGGGGCAATATGCTGACTCTGTAAACCGCTTAGAGAGGGCTGAAAGCCTATGAAGCGGTATATAAGTCTAACTGCTATTGCTATTGCTATTGCTTCCAATATCTCAGGGGCTGCCCCAAAGAAGAGGGAGTCAAGCTATTCTCCAAAGCACCTGAGGGCAGGACAAGAAGCAATGAGTGGAAACTAATGAAGGAAAGAAGCAACTTAGAACTAAGGAGAAATTCCCTGACAGTGAGAACAATTAACCAGAGGAACAACTTGCCTCCAGAAGTTGTGAGTGCTCCAACACTGGAAGTTTTAAAGAAGAAATTTGCCTGAAATGGTTAGGGTTTCCTGCCTGAGCAGGGGGTTGGACTAGAAGACCTCCAAGGTGCCTTCCAACTCTGCTATTTTCTGTTCTGTTGTGTTCTCTTCTCTTGTCCTCTATTCTTGTTTAAAATTATTTAAGATTTATGTAAGTGGATTGGCAAATATCTGGACTGCAATAAAGTGACTGAGGTGACGATGACATCATCAGTATGAGAGTCCCTCCAAAGTCACTTTTTTCAAGAATGGCTGCTAAATGAATGTCTATAAGTCGAGGACTACCTGTAACAATTCAATGCACGGGCAAGAAATGTATCTGGGCAAGATTTGGGTCTGTTTCTTCCTAAAACCCCGAACCAAATTCAATAGCTTACCTAAGCTCCATGCTTCTCCCACCACTCTCTCTGCCGCCTTTCAAAACCTGATGTAGGTTACCTGTTCTGACCCTCCTCGTCCCACAGCAACACACACTCCGAACCAAAGATAAGTTACGGCATTTAATTAACAGACAGACAGGTCCTTGGCAGCAATCCAGCACAGAGAAGGTTTGGCAGCAGCCCCGGCCTGCCAAGCTCACCATAATGTTCTCCGACATTAGTTCCTGCGTTGACTTCTGCAAGAGGGGCGTGTGCACAAGCAGTCCTTTTATAGTCTGGAGAGGAGCCTAATGACCACCAGCTGAGTGCAATTATCTCCTGTACTTACGCAACTGTTCCTGACACCTATTAGCTCTCCAGTGCCGGGCATCCAGGAACAACTCACTGCTGACGTCAGGATCACACTCCCTTGTCTCCTCCCCACTGGTCCAAGGCTCAGGTGCCTCCTGGTGGCCAACCAGCCTCTCTGCGCCCTGCTCGGAGTTGGAACCCTGTCCAGGGTCCTCCACATCCTCCAGAGCCGACTCATAGGGCCCCTCACTGTCGGAGTCTGGTGGCAGCTCCAACGGCTCCTGCTGGGCCACAACAGTTACCCTACAGAGGTTATGCAACGTGCAGGCAAACAAATGAGCCGATAAAGATTGAGAGTCATTTAAAAAACCCTATAAAATAATGATAAGAACTGAGACCTAGTTTGGTTAAGTCTCCTGGCTAGAAACTAGGAGATGGTGAGTTCTAGCCTCACCTTAGCCATGAAACCTGCCTGGGGGACTTCGGACCAATCACCAGGAGACAGTGAGTTCTGGTCCCGCCTTAGCTATGAAACCTGCCTGGGGGACTTCGGACCAATCACCAGGAGACAGTGAGTTCTGGTCCCGTCTTAGCCATGAAACCTGCCTGGGGGACTTCGGACCAATCACCAGGAGATAGTGAGTTCTGGTCCCGCCTTAGCCATGAAACCTGCCTGGGGGACTTTGGACCAATCACCAGGAGACAGTGAGTTCTGGTCCTGCCTTAGCTATGAAAGCTGCCTGGGGGATTTTTGGCAAATCAATCTCTCTCTCTCTCTCTCTCTCTCTCTCTCTCTCTCTCTCTCTCTCTCTCTCTCTCTCTCTCTCTCTCTCTCTCTCTCTCTCTCTCTCTCTCTCTCTCTCTCTCCCCCTCCCTCCCTCCCTCCCTCTCTTTCTGTAAAAACAATGAGGGCAGCATGCAAATAACTAAAATAATTTTTAAAAAAGTAGCTGGACTGTCACTTAAGTGGGGGGGGGGGAAGGGAGTTTGCTATTCTTTAACCGCCATCCCCTGCGATGAGAAGCAGATGCACCCAAGCTTTTGTTTAATTTTATTGGAAAAGCAACCAGCTAAATATAGGGCCCACAGCTCTGTTAGCGAAAGTATTTCAAACAGGCGCAGCTTTTCCCAGCCATTTTTCTTGACAAGAGGCAAAAGCAAAGTATGCAAGCAACATTTTTTTTTTTGTAAATGTGGTGGGAAAATAGCTACAGTGCCTTTGTGAAAAGTTGTTGTTCAGCCTATTCGTCCTTGTTTTTTATTATCCTGTACCGTCTGCCAGATGGTAATAGTTTAAAAAAAAAAGAATGCCTAGGATGAGATGAATCTTTAAGGATGTTTTGAACTTTCTTTTGTTGTTGTTGTTGAAAAGTTTAATAAATTTACACATATTTCCCCTTCCCCTTCCCTCCCTCCACCCCCCCTACCCCCCCCTCCAACCCTCCCTCCCCCCGACTTCCCAGGCCAAAATACAGGGTATAAACATTTAACAATCATACACTAACATAAGCTAACTAACTATAGCTTCCTCCCTCCCTCTTGTACTTTAACTCCCCTTTTATTAAGCTAAATTTAGATAAGTTATAACGTTCCTTGTTCATTCATAAGCTAACTGAAATTTCTTAGTCTGATATTTATTTTGAATGTAAACAATCCATCTTCTCCATTCCAGCTTGTATTTCTCATCTGAATGGTCCTTCAAATATGCTGAGATTTTGGCCATCTCTGCTAAATTTACTACTTTAAACATCCATTCTTGAATAGTAGGCAATTCTTCCTTCTTCCAATACTGCGCCACCAACAATCTTGCTGCCGTTATTAAGTTCAGAATCAAATTAGTCTCTATAACTGTAGAATCTGTAATTAAGTATAAGGATGTTTTGAACTTTCTTAAGGCAGCGGGAGCTATAAACCTCTTCCGAAGAGGGGAGAGGACAACCCATGACCCTCTAAGCATGGCACTAACCCTCTGGAGCGCTGTCCTATCTGCCACTATGCCATTGGCAAATCAGACATGGGTGCAGATGTTTACAGAGACGTTGGAGCAGGTTCAAAAATCTGGCCTGTGGGTCTTGTCATTTGTCTTCTGGGTACCGAGACAACAGTCTGGAATTGTGCACGGGACGCCAAGAGACGGTCCAATTTATACATCTGGCGAGATACTCCCAGGTGTGAATGAGAGCATCATTTACCTAGGATGGTCATCCTTCACCTTCATCCAAGAGGTGGGGAAGACGATCCACGCTGATCAATTAATTAATTACCTGGACCTTACATGCCATCCGTCTCCTGTTCCACATGCCTGCTTCATCTCAAAGGCTACAATCAGTCAAAAAAATGGGCCCTGCCAAAAAAGCTCGGGCTACACGATAGAATTTAATTAACGGAGCCAGAATTGGGATGGAGGGAAGGGAGATATTTCTCACAGTACTTATCCATTGTCATAATAGTTTGCCTTGCTGATGGAGATGGGGTGGGGGGGGGAAGGCGGGCACAGAGTTATGATGCCACGTGAATATACTTGCTAATTTCTTTATTCTGGTTTGATTGATAAGATTGCCTGGGTCAAGTCTGGGCATTTTTTTTACAGTCCCCTTGGCCACATCTGGCTGTTTGGTTGTCCCTGTCGGGCCCATGTGATGTCAATCAGAAATTAGATCTAAATAACTGTACACTATGCATGCAATACAACTACTCTGCTTTTATTTTGAAGGCAATTGCTTTTTTTCAATTTATATGTGTGTATGTATGCGTGCTTATGCACCTTCACTGTCTTATTGGTTCAGACAACATTCTCAGTCTCTCTCTCTCTCTCTCTCTCTCTCTTTCCCTCTCTCTTTCTCTCTCTTTCTCCTCTCTCTCCTCTTCTCCTCTCTCTCTTTCTCCTTTCTCTCCCCTTCTCTTTCTGTTTCTCCCTCTTTCTCCTCCCTCCTTCTCTTTCTCCTCCATCTCTCTCTCTCTCTCTGCTTCTTCTCCCTCCCTTTCTCTTCTCTCTCCCCCTTCTCTCTCTCTCCCTCTTTCTCTCTCTCTCCTCTCTCTCTTTCTCCTCTCTCTCTTCTCCCCTTCTCCTCTCTCTCATTCTTTCTCTGTGTTTCTCCTCTCCCTCCCTCCACCCTCTTTCTCTCTTTCTCCTTTCTCTCTCTCCCCTCTCTCTCCTCTTTCCTCTCTCTCTCCTTCTCTTTCTGTTTCACCCTCTCTTTCCTTCTCCCTCTTTCTCCTCCCTCCCTCTCTTTCTCCTCCATCTCTCCCTCTCTCTCCTCCTCTCTCTCTGCTTCTTCTCCCTCCCTCTCTCCTCTCCCCTTCTCTCTCTCCCTCTTTCTCTCTCTCTCCTCTCTCTCTTTCTCCTCTCTCTCTTCTCCCCTTCTCCTCTCTCTCATTCTTTCTCTGTGTTTCTCCTCTCCCTCCCTCCACCCTCTCTTTCGCTCTCTTTCTCCTTTCTCTCTCTCCCCTCTCTCCTCTCTCCCCTTCTCTTTCTCTGTTTCTCCTCTCTTCCCTATCTTTCTCCTCTCTCCCTCTCTCTCCTCCATCTCTCCCTCTCTCTCCCCCCTCTCTCCTTCTCCTCCCTCCCTCTCTCCTTCTCTTCTCTCTCTCTCCCCCCCTTCTCTCTCTCTCTCTCTGCCGGTTCTGCGACCCAGACCTGAATTCCACTACCTGTTCAGCTGGACCGGCAGCAACTCATCTGTGCTCCCCCGAAAATAAGCCCTCCCCAAAAATATTGCAACACAGCAGCAGCCATGAGGTGACCACACTCACTGCTTCCTACACCTCAAAAATAATAACACCTCCCCGAAAATAAGGCCAAACGCTTATTTCAGGGGTCAAAATAAAATAAGACCCTGTCTTGTTTTCGGGAAAATACGGTGTTTATAACACATTCATCAAATGCCTTTAGCTGATTGGGGTTCAGAGGAGAAGAACTCTTTCAGGCCAATAATAATAATAATAATAATAATAATAATAATAATAACAACAACAACACTGATTATAAATTGCGGCACAATTCAGTAGCACAAATGATCCATTGGAATTTGTGCAAAAATTATAATATTAAAACAGCAACAAACTGGTGGGAACATCAGCCTGAAAAAGTCACCGAAAATCAGATGGTCAAGATCTTGTGGGATTTCCGTATACAAACCGACAAAATACTGGCGCATAATACACCAGACATCACACTGGTTGAGAAAAATAAGGTCACAATCATAGACATTGCAATACCAGGTGATAGCAGGGTCGCCGAGAAGGAACATGAAAAAATCGCAAGATACCAGGACTTAAAAAATCGAAATTCAACGACTATGGCACAAACCAGCAGTGGTAATTCCAGTGGTAATTGGCACACTGGGTGCTATTCCAAAAGCACTGGAATTACATTTAAAACAGTTAAAAATTGACAAAATCACCATCAGTCAAATGCAAAAAGCCGCACTGCTTGGATCTGCACGCATATTACGAAAATACGTTACGACGTCCTAGGCCCCTGGGTGGGGCCCGACTAGTAACCAATGCCAAATCCGGCGAAACAACTGGCCGCTGTGATACAATTGTATAACAACAACAACAACAACAACAACAACAACAACTTAATGGAGGCCCTTGTTAATAAGGCATTAACAAGGAAGGTTCTTTGATCTTGGTTCTTCAGGTTAAATTCAGCTCATGCGACTGTTATGGCTCTGTCAAAGCAACTATGTGGCTTCAAAGCCTCCAGATCATTCTTTATTACAACCCCTAGAAAGATTTAGTGTGCCCCCTTATTAAAATAATCAATTAATGCAGCCGAGATGCCAAGCTTGAGGGCCATCAAGTAAAAGAGGTCAACGTTTAGTCGAGAGGTTGCTATCTAACCTTCAAAGATCAATTATGGTTTGGGCTTAGAAGGGCTACTGGCCAGGAAATTAGAATTACATTTTTAATAATAATAATAAAAATTAACATTAAGAAGAATGTGCAGGAAATCTGACTGCCTTCACTGTTGCCCCAAAAATGTTCTTCCTCTAGAGAAAAGAGAATGGCTGGCTCACATGTCACAGACAGTCCCAGCTTAATCATGGTTTATTGACTAAAACTACCATCGGCCGGGGTCACATCACACATTAAGGCATAAATAATGGTGTACAAACTGCAACCGCTGCTTTTTGGCTTAATGCGCGCCGTAAATCCAGCCGAATGAAATTCTCACCGTTTCCCCACCCCCCACTGCAAGATGAGAGAACAATCTTGTTCTCTCCAAATATGGCATTTTCAAACTGTATTCATGACATGAATTCTATGCCTTTCTTTCTCTGGGCATTACTTTCCTGTCAGATGCGAAGAAAGGCTGAAATCTTCAGGTCACGGATTGAATTTCCTGGTCAATGGAGATTTGAATCCAAGCTTTGGAATATAACCCCTCTTACATATTTTTCTCCATACTGTGTTGGGCCTAAAAATCCATAAGGTAAATGTAAAGATTCCCCTCGCACATATGTGCTAGTCGTTGCTGACTCTAGGGGGGCGGTGCTCATCTCCGTTTCAAAGCCGAAGAGCCAGCACTGTCCGAAGGCGTTTCTGTGGTCATGTGGCCGGCATGACTAAATGCCAAAGGCGCACAGAGGAAGGCTGTTACCTTCCCACCAAAGCTGGTTCCTATTTTTCTACTTGTATTTTTTACATGCTTTCGAACTGCTAGATTGGCAGAAGCTGAGACAAGGAACGGGAGCTCACTCCGTTACGTGGCGCTAGGGATTTGAACCACCGAATGGCTGACCTTTCTGATCGACAAGCTCAGCGTCTTAGCCACTGAGCCACCACTTCCCTGTGAAAATCCATACAATCTATTAATTTCTCCATTCTGTGATCTACGCAACTCCCAATCTGTCTATGCCGATTGGACTCTGAAATCTTGGAGTCCTTCAGAAGTGGATTTCACCTAATTTTGCCACCGGTTCGCCACGCGCCGAAATTGTGATCTTCCATGCATGCGAGTGGCCTTCTGCGCATACACTTTTCTCGTGCGCACGGCTTCCATGCATGCGTGTGCCTTAGAAGATGTGGCTGAATAGGAAGGCATAGCGCCAGGGTGGGCACTACCAGTTTGACCAAAACCGGTCCGTACCGGCTGAATACCACCCCTGGACTCCTTCTACCCAATCTGACATTTTCTGGCCAAGGAGAGAATATTCCCATCTTTGCTAAGGCACTTGAGTCAAGGGTTGCAATTAAACTATCGCTTTTTTTAAAAAAAAAAAATCAGGAATCTCAAAATCGTTCAAACTCAGTTGGGAGGATTTACCTATTCAACATTCCTCTTTCAACTCCGAAAGGAGGAAGAATTATGAGATAGGAGTTATTCATTGAGGCTGATCTGTCCTGGCAATTAATCAAAGGAATTGGGACTTAGAAAGGAGGACAGGGGGGGAAAAATGCCCACAGGTGAACCTTCAGGAGGCATACTGAGCAGTTATCAAGAAACATAGAAGTTCAAAGCAGCTCAATTTTCCTGTGTCAAAGTATGTGAGCAGTGCCCAAGGCTTGTTTTAGGTAAAAGCTACGTTAAAAACTGTTTGTACTTGCATATTTAACTGACAAGGGGAACCAAAGCGCAGAACAGCAGACTGGTGCCCCTCTTTGTAGCACGATAAATCAAACTTGTTTCTGTCGGTGAAACATGGGCTATTGCGACATCCGAAGTCCCACCTGCCCTCTCGTTGACTTTCACAGTCACAACAGACATTTGTTGCCTTCATCGGCAATGGGAACTGTCATAGCACACCCGGGAGAAGGCGTGAGAAGCAAAGGGGGTTTGTGGTGGTGGGGGGAGTGAACAGAAATTACTTTCCACACTGGTTATGAATCGCATGGCAGTGACCAGGTCTGTTTGGGGTGGGTGGAGGTGGAAGCATATTTCATTACTAGGGGCTTCTAACCGGTTTAGATTCTCAAGATTTTCACTAAAAACACTGTACGTTATGAGTAAATACGAGAGAGAGGGAGCGAGAGGGAATAAGGAAGAGAGAATAAGAGAGAGATAGTGTAAGAGAGAGAGAGAGAGAGGGTAAGAGATAGTAAGAGAGAAACAGAATAAGAGAGAGAGAATAAGAGAGAGAGAATAAGCAACACACAGAGAGAGAAAGCATGTAAGAGAGAAAGAGTAAGAGATAGTAAGAGAGAAAGAGAGTAAGAGAGGAGAGAGAATAAGAGACAGAGAGAAAGAGAAAGCATGTAAGAGAGGAAGAGGAAGAGATAGTAAGAGAGAAAGAGAATAAGAGAGAGAATAAGAGAGAGAATAAGAGACACACAGAGAGAGAAAACATGCAAGAGACAGAGAAAGAGTGTAAGAGAGAAAGAGTAAGAGATAGTAAGAGAGAAAGAGAATGAGAGAGAATAAGAGAATAAGAGACAGAGAGAAAGTGTGTAAGAGAGAGAGGAAAGAGAGAGGAAAATATACTAAGAGAGAGAGAATAAGAGAGAGAACAAGCGACAAAGAGAATAAGAGATACAGAGAGAGAAAGAGTGTAAGAGAGAGAGAAAGAGTAAGAGATAGTAAGAGAATAAGAGAGAGAGAATAGGAGAGAGAGAGAGAACGCGTGTAAGAGAGAGAAAGAGTAAGAGATAGTAAGAGAATAAGAGAGAGAGAATAAGAGAGAGAGAGAGAGAAAGCGTGTAAGAGAGAGAGAAAGTAAAAGATAGTAAGAGAATAAGAGAGAGAATAAGAGAGAGACAGAGAGCGAAGAGTGTAACAGAGAGAGAAAGAGTAAGAAATAGTAAGAGAGATAGAGAATAAGAGAGAGAGAATAAGAGAGAAAAGAGAAAAAGAGAGAAAGTGTATATACGTATATATGATAGATGGATGGATGGGTGGGTGGGTGGGTGGGTAGATAGACAGATGAGGGGTGACAAAGATAGATATTATATCTAGATGATAGATACTGTAGACAGGCAGATATATTATAGAATATTATATAGGAGACAGAGGGAGGGGAAAAGGAGTGAGGGAGAGAAAGTCCATCATAAGGGCAATTGAGAGTCCCCATGAGATAGAAAACATAACTTGGTCACCTTCACCTGATGCATAGACTAAAGTAGGATTTGAATCTTGAATCCTGAGTTTTGTAAATTACTCCCAATTTCCCAATCACTCTCTCGCATCTCTTCCCGTTAAATCCTTGTGTCATTTCTTTCTTTCTTTTAATTAATGTGTGAAAATAGGGTCTCATCAAACTTTCTACCTCCCATTCCTGAGACAAGTATGTGTCTCTCTTAATTGCCCAAACACTGCCTTCCAACTTTGAAACGGAGCTCATAAATAATGTAATTAGCATATTGTTTACTTTGTCACTTCGGCTTTCTTCTGGAAATACTCAGCTTTGTTTCCTCAAATTGGGTTTTCTCCCCCCCCCCTGCTTTTTTTTTCCCTGAGAAAAGAGAAATATTTGCTTCTTGATTGCTAAAATTGGCAGGGAGGGAGGGGAGGGAAGAGAACGGGTGAAAGGGGGAGTTTGCCTAAAAGAAAATATGGGTTTAATAAATCTTTACATCTGCATGGAATTATGTGCATGTAAAACAGATGTAACCTAATTACATTTTCATTTAAATTGCTAAATAGCTACTTCAGATTTTTTTTTTAGGGGGAAAGAAAAAACACCCAACAACCTAAAATAACATACAAACAACAGTTAGTATAATAGCAAGTGTACTTGCAACTAAATGGAATGGATCAAAGGAACAGCGGACTAAATTTGAGCTGGTCTTTGAAAAAGATATGGTGACATAACAATGCTGTATTGATTTACTTAGTAATTTAATGTCTCTACGGCTCAGCCAGAAGACGCTGCTCCACTTAGTAGAGACACATGGAGGCGAACGCGTTGAGTTTACATAAAGGCTATGGGACGCATGACGATTAGATGTGCTCTCCTAGAGATTATGTAGCAAAACCCCAATTGGAAATTAGAAGGTTAATGTAAGACAATCAGGATGATTACAGCTTGAGTAAAGTTACAAATGGGACAGCAGTAAGGCCCTTCCTATTTCGTTTCTTTTCAAGTCGCTCTCCCCAAATGCAACTATGTTATTCCCTCTCAGGCTACAGGAGGTCATCAGTTGATTCTCCTTACCGGAAAAAAAATTCTCTCTACCATGATCATTTTGCTATTTTCAGGAGATACATCTAAAATATTCTGGAGACATCTAAAAGATGTGGTTCTGGAGACCAAGGTCCCATGCAGACATCTAAAAGATGTGGATTTGGAGACCAAGGATCCATGCAGACATATAAAAGATGTGGTTCTGGAGACCAAGGATCCATGCAGGACATCTAAAAGATGTGGTTCTGGAGACCAAGGTCCCATGCAGACATCTAAAAGATGTGGTTCTGGAGACCAAAGTCCCATGCAGACATCTGGAAGTTGTGGTTCTGGAGACCAAGGATCCATGCAGACATCTAAAAGATGTGGTTCTGGAGACCAAGGATCCATGCAGACATCTAAAAGTTATGGTTCTGGAGACCAAGGATCCATGCAGACATCTAAAAGATGTCATTCATGAGATCAAAGAAACAAACAAACAACAACGTGAGTTCCATAGTGGATAAGTAGATGGATCTAGGGAAAGTCTGAAGAATCCTTTTCTGAAAGGGAAGACACCAATTCTCTAGTGAGCCATCAACCACCAAACTGTTGTGTTCCAGAGTGGTTTTGTCTAACCAACTCAAATTTCTTCTTCTAAACCCAGCAATCCTTGTTTCCATTGAGATCTTGGGTTTTCTCCCCTTCAATGTGACTTCTTAGAACCAACTCAGTGATGGCTTCAGGATTCC